>NC_089819.1:54535537-54685537 GCF_029633855.1 Hoplias malabaricus
TCATGTTTTAAACATATTGTCACTCAGGGCTGGGAACACAAAGTTTAAAAATAATAACAACAACAGAGAGATAAAACCTTAGGAATAAGGGAACCAGAAACAGAGGGCTACAAGGACACAAACAAGGGCCATATGAACTGACACAAGAGCAACAAGGCATCCTTTAAAAGGCAAAGATAACAGGGATCACCTGTGAGCTGGGTCACATGACCAGCAACAGCTCATAGAGGGAAGTCTATATGGGACTGGAAACCAAAATACCACACAGCATACACAAAATAGCAGTGAATCCTGGCATATATTCAGGATCCTTCCCAGAGGAGCCCCCTAGATATTCCTAAAATTCCCATGCTATGTTTTATTATAACTGGTTATAATTGAAGTTATTTTATGGTCTCTAAGTAAGGTCCTGTCCACTGGTGACGCTGTTTCGCTGAATAAACTCAAACTCTGTTCTGAACCTGGAGAAGAATCACAGAAATAGTGCTGCAAATTGCTGTGGGAGACTGTCACACAGGAGAAAATCCTGCAGCTCCTGACCTTCTGGAGATTAGAGTTAGGATTAGAGTTACACTATAAAATATTTACTGTAAAATCTGTAGTAAATTACTGGCAAATTTAGTTGCAATATGGGACTGTGCATACTTTTACTGTAATATTACTGCAATTTTACAGAAATAAATATACAGTATAATCCTATACGTTTAAAGTACACCACACAACATTGTACTGTAAATGAACACTGAGGCAGTGTCAATTATTTTACTGTAATTTTACAGAATAAAAAATTATCCCAGTAATAATTATATACATGATATAACACAATATTATCAAATTGATCTACAATAATTTTAACCACATTTTTAAAGCTAAAGAGTGCAGTAAATGTTCAGTTAACATACAGAGTTAGGTTTAGTGCTAGGTATAAGATTAGGATTAGGTTTAGATTTACAGTTACTTCTTAGTGGACGTTTACATTTACCGCCTTTAGCAGAGGCTCTTATCTAGAACATCTCACTAGTGCTTTGTGTTTGTTTGGAGGTTGTGTTCCATCGAGTACAAACTTCCCTTCATCTCAGACACTGCCAGAGCAGCGTGAATGTGTAAATGGACTCAGAATCTGTGCAGACGCAGTGCAGATATGACACACATGATAATACACAGGGTAAACAGGGTTTAGTGATAATTATAGCTTTACATAAACACACAAACACACACACACATGTAGTAAAGTTCAAAACCATTTCTGTGTGTGTGTGTGTGTGTAAGGTATATGCTTGACTGATATTCATACATTTTCCTGGTCCTTTGTCATGTTTATGGTAACCGTTATGTCGTGTTAAAAATGACATTTTTCAATTTACTCAACAAAAACTTAACTAAAAATGGAGAGTGAGAAAAATTTATTTGTCACTGCATTCGTTATGAGTTCTTGGGGAAAATACTGCGTCCAAAATATGGGTAAGATTTAGTTTAAACAACTTAAGGATAGGTATTTTGATGTTAGCCCTCGTGAACACATTCATTCATTGTCTGTAACCCTTATCCAGTTCAGGGTGTCGTTGGGTCTGGAGCCTCCCCGGAATCCCTGGGTGCAAGGCAGGAACACACCCTGTAGGGGGCGCCAGTCCTTCACAGGGCAACAGAACACACTTCAGGGATCTTTACCTTGGGAATATTTCATCTAGTATTCCGACATATGCAAAAGCACAGGAGATGTATATCGTTATAATATTCCTCTCTGAAACACAGCACGGGAACAAACAGGCTTCGAAACATTTACTGTTACAATGTTATTCCACAGCGCTCTGGGTCATGATGCTATATGTTTTCTCTGCTGTGCAATATCCAGTGAATTTATATTTTTGGAAGCAAAGAAATACCTGGGAGAGAAACGCATAAACTACAATCAATATTTCTCAAAATAAATAAATAAACCGCACGCGAGCCAGAGATGCAGAGAAATAGAGGCTGTGGCCTTCGCTGTCCATCAAACCCAAGCTTCATTTGCCGGCATCACAGCAGCGGGCCAGCAGCGACTCGTCCCAGTCCTTTCAGAACCCGCCAAAAATCAACACCGAACCAGACGGTGTGAATTAATGTCAGCGGCCATTTTCTCCAGCGACGATTCCTATTTATTTTGCCTCCATCGCAGCGTTGAAGTAGATATTTGTAAATGTTGTTTACAGTCTCTGAATAACGATATTTATTACGATTCTGGATGGCGGATGTGATCAGTCAAAGCTGAAAACCCTTGCTGCTAAAATCATCCAGGGGTTGAGATGCTTTGTGATGGTAACCAGACGTCTCCATATCTACAATACAATGCAGCATTCTGCAGCAAAACAACTGTATTTGTGTGTGTGTTTGTGTGTGTACATGAGAGCGAGAGAGAGAGAGAGAGAGAGAGAGAGAGAGAGAGAGAGAGAATAAAGAGAGAAGGAGAAGGTTAGAGCATAGGCACAGAGACAGAAGAGGGAGAGAGAGAGTGTGTGAGAGCGAGCATAAAAGAAGGAAAGAAACAAAGGAGCTGAGAGAGAGAAAAATAATATAAACCCAGAGTGAGAGAGAGTGAGAGAGAGAGAAAGAGAGAGAGAGAGAGAAGAGAAACAAGAGAAATGCTGGAGTCTCTCTGAATCACCCTTTTCTTGTGTGTAGCACAATAAGATCACATACTGTAAATTTCAGAGGAGTTGTGAGAACAGAGTCTGTCGCATGGAATCGCGCATCACTGCGGCATGGCTTTGAAGGCACTAAACACGGCGAGGGCCTCGGGGAGTGAGGCGTGTGTTTACAGGGCACTGCAGTGGAAATGACAGCCTAACGACAGCCGTACGACAGCCTTACGCTCTCTCTGTAAACGCCACTGACACGAGTGTGCTGCGTGAGTGTGATTAAAAAAAAATACAGAACTAGCACACACACGCCCTCGCAGGTGTGACACAGCAAAACGGAGGCATCAGAGATGAAACAGCATTTACATCAAAGCCTGCGTTTTTCTTTTGGTGGGAAAAGAGCGTGGAATGATAATTTGAGAGAATATGAGAAGTGGCATAGCGCCCCCTAGGCTAATTTCAGAATGAAGTCCTCAACCATACAGATGTTACAGAACATTACCTTGCTCCTAAGAACTGTAGAAACCCATATATTACTTTCATTGTAACTCATTCACTCACATTTAGCAGACTGAACAATCTCCTCAAGGGGGCAGCATTGTCCAGTTCACAATATTGTGAACAATGTGTCCCCTTTTTGCTGAAGTAACAGCCTTTACTTTTCTAAGAAGTCCTCATACTAGATGTTGGTACATTTCTGTCAGGATTTGATGGCGTTCAGCCATGAGAAGTTTAGTGAGATCACATTTGTTTGGTCAGTCCAACTCATCCCAAACCATTCAGTCTTTTCAATGACATCAACACAACTTTAAAATCTACAAATAATATAGAATAAGGTACAATTGTGTCCCGTAACTAAAAGTGCTGCTATGTTCCCTCGAGGAAAAGAAAATCTCAGAAAAAAAAAAAAAAAATCACTAAATATAAGTGGTGTCTAAAACCTTTTGGACATGGGGCATATCTTGAGATATGAGCCCACCTCGGCATGGGTCTAAAAATCTGTCTAAAATCATCAGCAAGCAGCACATCACCTCAGAGTACAGCAGGTGAAATCTGAGCAGCTATGAAATCTGACAAAAGACAGGCATCGAGAGAGAGAGAGAGAGAGAGAGAGAGAGAGAAATCAGGGCTAAGCCACAGTGACTGAATTCATGAAAGATTGAGGGAGGGAGACGGATGCCACAGAATAAAGACAGAGTGTTCAGAGAATAGCTGTGATGAAAAGGCCCAGAATCAATGTGACAATGTGTAAATATTCAGCGATAAACAAGGTGAACTTCTTCCATTATTCACAGAAAGTGAAAGGCGAGGAGAGCGAATGGGGAGAGCAGAGTTCGCCGTCTTTCTCGATCAAAAACAAAAGCTAATCACGTGTGGGACACAGTTAAAGGATCTGAAAACTGAGTTCTTAGTCTGTTTTATCTTGTGAATCAGACTCACTGTGTTGCAGACCCGAGGAACTTGTCTGGCACAGTGCACACAAAAACCCAGACTGTTAACAGAGTTCAGAACGGTAAAATATTCAAGGAGAAATAAGCCACTTTTACGTCCAGACAATACTAACAAAGGGGTTATTTCAAAAAGCTCTGAAGTATTGGTGAAAAAGTGCAGCACAGTCATTCCTGTCCACTGGAGGCGCTGTTTCACTAAATCCACAGATACTTCTGTTCTGAACCTGAAGAAGAATCAGTGAAAAAACAAAAACAGTGCTGTAAACTGTTGTGGGAGAATGTTACACAAGAGACAGTCCTGCAGCTCCTGACTTTTAAAGGTACGTTTAAGTTTAGAGTTAGGTTCAGGTTTAGTGTTTTTTAATTTGATAGAATGGTTAAAATTTTGGTTTAAATTTAGGCTTACAGCTAAGTTCAGGTTTGGGTGAAGTTTAGAGTTAGGGCAATTTTTAAGGTTAGGGATAGAGCTGGATTTTGTGGGTGTTTTTAAGGGAAGGTTTAAGGATGATTTCTCTGACTGGACATTTAGAAATTCACACCAACCTCCTCAAATATATTTTGTACACATTTTCTGAGTGTCTGTTTGATATAATACACATTGCACAACCCTTGAGACCAACTTTTTAATCAGACATGTACAAAATCACCAGGCTGAAAAGTCGAACTCTGTCCTTTAGTGAATCTTTAATCAAATCAAATTAAATCTAATTTATTGTATAGCACAATTTACAATGATGATGTCACAAAGTGGCTTCACAGAATTCCAGTAAGACACAGTTTTGACATGAAATGTAAAAATGCAAAGAATTCAAAAATCCAGAGTGAGACCAAGGGCGACAGTGGCAAAGAAAAACTCCCTCAGAGCTGAGGAAGAAACCTTGGGAGGAACCAAGGCTCACACAGGGGACCTACCCTCCTCTGGTCAGTCTATTGGTAATAATAGTTAGGAGTCCATGAAAACTTCAATGGGCAGCTTCAAGGCACTTGGTGGTGGCTGGAGCGTGGGCAGCTGGTCTGAGACATGGAGCAGGAGCTCGACAGTCATCCATCAGTGTCCAGTGACAGGTGGCCGGTTGTTTACTCAGAAAAAAGGTAAAGGGATGGAATTGGTTTTGATCTGTTTGAGTGAATGTAAAGTAGAGAACGTGAACATTTCCAGAGTGTGGCTAATGACTCCGGCAGATCTGATTATGACAGCTGTAATCAATGTGGAATTTAACAGGAAGCCAATGGAGTGATGATAAAACTGGATTGATATGTTCAAATTCTCAAATTTTAAAATTAAATCTGATTTCTAAATTTATTTCTCGCCACATTTGGACCCAAAAGCAGGACCTCTGTTTTGTTACTCTTTAGAAGGAGGAAGTTATGTTACATCCAGCCTTTCGTGTATTTTACACAGTCCTCTATTTTCTTTTATCTGTGTTTGTCATTGAGCTTGGCTGATATGTACAATTGTGTGTCATCTGCGTAACAGAGGAAGTTAATGTCATGGTTTCTTATAACTCTGCCTAGCGGTAACATTCATTTCATTGTCTGTGACCCTTATCCAGTTCAGGGTCATGGTGGGTCCGGAGTCTACCCGGAATCATTGGGCGAAAGGCAGGAACACACCCTGGAGGGGGCACCATTTCTGCACAGGACGACACACACTCACACATTCACTCACACACTCACACCTACGGACACTTTTGGATCACTAATCCACCTACCAACGTGTGTTTTTGGAGCGTGGGAAGAAACCGGAGCACCCAGAGAAAACCCACACAGACACAGAGAGAACACACCACACTCCTCACAGACAGTCACCCAGAGAAAACCCACGCAGACACAGAGAGAACACACCACACTCCTCACAGACAGTCACTGGGGGAAACCCACACAGACACAGGGAGAACACACCACACTCCTCACAGACAGTCACCCGGAGGAAACCCCCACAGACACAGAGAGAACACACCACACTCCTCACAGACAGTCACCCGGAGGAAACCCACGCAGACACAGAGAGAACACACCACACTCCTCACAGACAGTCACCCGGAGGAAACCCACGCAGACACAGAGAGAACACACCACACTCCTCACAGACAGTCACCCGGTGTGGGACTCGAACCCACAACCTCCAGGTCCTTGGAGCTGTGTGACTGTGACACCACCTGCTGCACCACCATGACGCCCTTATCAATAACATGTATAATGAAAACAATAATAACGCTCCTAAAATAGAGCCTTGTGGAATTCCAAATAATTCCACAGAATAACTGAAAGATAAATCGTTTACTTTTACGAACTGATAACATACGATTAAGTAAGATCTGAACCCAGATTGGGCTGTTCCTGTGATTCCAACCATGTTTTCTAAACTCTCTAGGAGAATATTGTGATCTATAGCTGCACTGAGGTCAAGAAGCACCAACAGGCATACATGGCCTTTATCAGAGGCAAGAAGAAGATCGTTTGTTATCTTGACTAGCGCTGCCTCTGTACTATGATGTGGCCTGCATCCAGATTGGAATTTTTCATATATATGCTTCTTATGTAGATGTAGACTACGTTGTTGGGCCACAGCTTTTTCTAAGATCTTGGATAGAAATGGTAGCTTAGAAATAGGCCTGTAATTAGACAGTGAGCTAGCATCAAGATTTGGTTTCTTGATCAGGGGTTTAATAACTGCTAGTTTAAAAGCTTAGGGTACATGGCCCAGGCTAAGGGATGAGTTTACTGTAGTTAAAAGAGGACTGATAAGAGCTGGTAGCACTTCTTTGAATAATTTTGTGAGAATTGCATGAAGTGTGCAAGTTGTACAGTTTGTGGAGGTGATATCAGTCAAATCAGATGACAGCCAGGTTGGGTTTAATACTGTGGGTTGAGTTTGTTGTCTAATATTCTTGATTTTATTATTAAAAATAATAAAAACTTCACTCGTGAGAGTTGCCAGGATTTGAGGTTCTGTACCACACTAAACTAGTTTTGTAGTTTCTGGAAAACACACAAAAGAGTTTAAGAAACCACAGAAGCACAGTCTTAAGAAAACCATCTCCAAAAGTCTATAGTAAGTTTACAAAAGAAGTCAAGGTAATAGGTTTTATTCCAAGTAAGTTTGGAGCATTTCTATTGGTCCATTCATCATGAAATGTTCACACAGTGTGAAGGACAGGGGCTCTTGTAGTAAACTAAAAACAGAGACACATATAGACATGTATGCATCGACACCGTCCGTGGAAAAACACGTATTTGTACAAGACTTCCATCTGAAAACACAAGAGAGGCTGGATAAAGATGTTAAACACGCCGAGCCTTTGTAATAAGAGTCTGTTACACAGGCTCTGCTCCTAATTCGCTCAAAGTTTTCACAAAAGATGAGGCTTAATGGATCCCCGAATGCCGCACAACTTTCATAAAAAAGCGAATATCCTACATCTTTTCATCCTCCATCATAAAGGGAGCATTCACACTCCTCCACATGAATATGAAGGGAGCTGTCACTCATGCACTCGGCTCTGTGAAAAGCCTGTGCAGGTTAGGAACAAAAAAAAAAAAGAGCCCTCAGCTTTAGGGTTGTGATGACAGACACGGTCCATTTACTGTTCGTCTGCAGCTAAACAAAAGCGTCCACGGTCAGCAGCCCATTATCCAGAGAGAGGTTTTTTTTCTATCCATTTGAAATGAAGTCTGCTCCACTTTCTGTTCGATGAAGAAACTTTCACTGAATCTGGATCAATAACACACCCAGGGAAACGTGCTAGAGTCAGAAAAGGACTTTCCTAGAACCATGTATTAAACCCAATAGCCATTTACTATTTGCATAATAAACAATTCATAATTAACAACGATTTCAGGCACTGTTTTATGAAACAAACAAATCTCTGATTCCTTTTTACGAGTTACAATATCTAGGAATTGTCACAGAGGAACCGCTGGTGTGCTTGTTCTACCATGGAATCAGCTCCTGGATTCAGAACAAATCCGTCCATTCATTCATTCATTATTTGTAACCGCTTATCCAATTCAGGGTCGCGGTGGGTCCAGAGCCTACCTGGAATCATTGGGCGCAAGGCAGGAATACACCCTGCAGGGGGTGCCAGTCCTACACAGGGCAACACAGACACACACACACATTCACTCACACCTACAGGTACTTTTGAGTCGCCAATCCACCTACCAACATGTGTTTTTGGACTGTGGGAGGAAACTGGAGCACCCGGAGGAAACCCATGCAGACACAGGGAGAACACACCACACTCCTCACAGACAGTCACCCGGAGGAAACCCACGCAGACACAGAGAGAACACACCACACTCCTCACAGACAGTCACCTGGAGGAAACCCACGCAGACACAGAGAGAACACATCACACTCCTCACAGACAGTCACCTGGAGGAAGCCCACACAGACACAGAGAGAACACACCACACTCCTCACAGACAGTCACCCGGAGGAAACCCACGCAGACACAGAGAGAACACACCACACTCCTCACAGACAGTCACCCGGAGGAAACCCACGCAGACACAGAGAGAACACACCACACTCCTCACAGACAGTCACCCGGAGGAAACCCACGCAGACACAGAGAGAACACATCACACTCCTCACAGACAGTCACCTGGAGGAAACCCACACAGACACAGAGAGAACACACCACACTCCTCACAGACAGTCACCTGGAGGAAACCCACACAGACACAGAGAGAACACACAACACTCCTCACAGACAGTCACCCGGAGGAAACCCATGCAGACACAGAGAGAACACACCACACTCCTCACAGACAGTCACCCGGAGGAAACCCATGCAGACACAGAGAGAACACACAACACTCCTCACAGACAGTCACCCGGAGGAAACCCATGCAGACACAGGGAGAACACACCACACTCCTCACAGACAGTCACCTGGAGCGGGAATCGAACCCACAACCTCCAGGTCCCTTGAGCTGTGTGACTGTGACACCTACCTGCTGCACCACAGTGCCGCCCCAGAACAAATACAAATTTGTGAAACTAAAGCTAGTCTTTCTAGTTTTAGAACGTTCTTAAGTGAGGGTACAATCCTCACCCCACACAGAACCCAGAGGGAGGGCTTTGGGGGGTGTTGGGCTGTAGAGCAGCGGAGCTCTGATCTCTGGAGTGATGGAGATCTATATAACACCTGGGGGATGAGTTGCTTGGGATCCAGAACTAAGCATCCAATATTAGCATCTCACCTGTCCACTTGAATGCACTCAAATCCTCACAGCAATGTTCAATCAGGTACTCCAAAGCCTAAAATGAAGAAAAAGGAAAGAAAGTGTCTATTAATGCCCTTTTTTCAGAAATAATAGTAAAGTTTAAGCTAATAATAATACACATAAAAATATTAGACATACAATAAAATTACCTCATTGTTTCAGAGTGGATCAGACAAAGCAGGAATGCTGGACTTTTTTAAGGCTCAGTAACACACCACCACCACGTCAGTGTCACTGCAGCGTTGAGAATGACCCACCACCACATCACACCTGCTCTGTGGGGGTCCTAAACGCTGGAGAACAGGGGGGAAAGGGGGCTAACAACGTACGCAGAGCAACAGACGGAGCACACCAACTACAGAGTGTGGTCAGTGGAGCTGAGAGAATGGTGAGGTTGGAAACAAGAAGGTATTATCTACACTAAGCCTGTTTTCTCTTTGCCAAAAATCTCAGGCCAAACAAAAGTGCCCACTGTCCACGGTCTATAATCCTGAGAGAGAGAGTTTTTTTTTTTTCATTTGAAATGCAAGGCTGCTCCATTTGCACTTTCATTACGGCCCACATTTCAGTTTCCCCGCATCAACGAGCCTCCCGTAGTGGCCTGAAGTTGTTTGAGATTGGACCAGGCCGGCTTTGTGATCTGTGTCCAGTTCCCTCGGGCGCTCCGTCCTTCTGCCGCCGCTGATTAATGAATCCGCAATCATCTCCGGTCATTACTCCAGCATCCCTCCGAGAAAACACCAAGAGCAAAGGACCCTGGACCTGACTGACCCGTGTCCAGCGTCTCTTCTTCTAGCGTCCCGTCAAATTCCCAGCGATTCATCCCGGGCCAAGGCCACTCCGCCTCTGTGCGCCTGCTGAGGGCCAAGCCTGGAGCCACCGGCCCCCACAGAGCAGGAGGAGAGAGATGTAGAGGGAGGAGAGTGAATGAAGCTTAAAACTCTGAAGTCTGAAAGCTTCACATCCTGAGCCAGGCCAAAAAAAACCCTGCAAAAATAATGGAAATATATATATATATCTGCAAGAGAATGCAGGGAGAATATTGAATATTCCTGAGATGTTTCTAAGTCTTAAATATTTGAGCAGTGTCTTAATGACACACAGGACGCGTGCAGGACTTGGTAAGATAGAAGTTTTCAGCAGTGAATACTCCACGTATCCAGCTGCACTAGAGAAAAAGCAAGAGCTCAGCACTTCAGCTCCTTCCTCCTGATGATTAGTCCTGATTATGTCCCTCCAGACCCTGCCCCCTTTTCCCTCAACCTCGAAAAATCACACACACTAAAAAAAAATGTCCTCTCTTCCCCTCCATGGCTGTGAAACGTCCGCCTCTGACGAAAGCCTGCATAAACATCATTTGGACTGAAGTCAAGGAGAAAGCGCTTGTCTTCTCTCGCAGCCTATAGGGCCCTTAACTGAGAGAACGTCCACTTCTGCAAGCCCAGAGAAAAACAAAACACACACACAGTGTCGCCCCTCGCCAAATAATTACAGACTTTGATTATCTCCTGTTTTGTCTGGAGAGCGCGAGGCCACTGCCAACAGGCGAGCAGACATAAAGGTTAACGCCGCTGATGCTCTGGGTTCTAGCCGTAATTGAGCCAGATGGGACCGTCCAGTGCCAGGGTTCACTCAGCTTCAGTGTTTACACAGCTCCTCGACTCGAGACGGGCTCATTAGAGCCTCCTGCCTCCCGTCCCACCGCAAACCAACTGCAGAGTGAAGCCCGCGGAGCCGCATGCCTCGGATCCAGCCAAGGGACGCCGCGTGGAGCCAGTACTCAGCGTCGGAGGCTGCGGAGGATTCTTCGCTCGTACTATATCCCAGATCTGTGGCCCTCGCTGGGCCGGTGCAGAACCCACTAAATTGGCAACGCTGAGCATCAATGGACCATCTGTAGAGAGGCATTATGTTTGAATAATGAGTGAACAACAAATGGGTACTATAAATTATTCTTTAAAAACTCTGGCTTGCTGATGGCGGCTTATCTTTGCCAAAAACTGTAGCCCTGGATGAGCCCTGGAGATTTCTGGAGTTTTACCAATTACAATTTAGAAAAGCCTGAATTAGAAGCTACAAAAGCAACAAGCTCTCCAAACATTAGCAGATACACGGCGAGGAAGAGGACCCCAGGTCTACGTTATGATTCTGTTCATGAGCTGAGAGGAGTAGGGGTTAGGGTTAGGGTCATAGACAGGTTTGGGATAAGGGTTACAGGCAATGAATGAATGAATTTTAAAAGGTATATTGAATCCATATACAGCTTACCAAGAACCCAAATTGCATTACAAAATAATACACAAACCAAAAACACAGAAGTACAGAGAAACAGCACAAATATTAGTGAGCGTTTGTAGCCAGTCTGTGAGCAGTACAAAGACAGGGTTAGAATGGGATCCAGAAATTGACAGTCATTGTAAATCTTTGCAGTTCTGGCAGGCTGGCAGCTGGAAACGACCCCCCGATCCACATCAGCAGCAGAGTCAGCAGGCCACTAGCAACAATCAGCAGCAATGAGGAAGTGAACTCCCCGGCCAACACCTGCAGCAGCCAGAGGCAACGCCAGCGGCAATGAGAACGCACTCCACCGGCCAATATCAGCAGCAACTAGCTGCAGTATTACCAAACTTTTACCCACCAAGAAACAAAAATGAAGACCCGCTCCCCCGGTCGACATCAGAAACAGGCAAGAGCAGCGGCAGCAGGACATCAGCCATCAGCGACAACAACAGCTGGAAATAGTCTCTAAGTCCAATCCATACAGGGTCTGTCCCAAAACCTAGTGAGCCGTCTACATAGAAAGTATTGTGTGCACGCTCCCGACAGTGCAAGTACTTATCCAGTTCAGCGTCAAAGTGGGTCCGTCCCATACTTGGACGGTCCTTCATAGGGTCCTTCATAGGGTGACACACACTCACACATTCACTCACACCTATGAACACATTTGAGTTGCCAATCCACCTACCAATGACTTGTTTTTTGGAGCATGGGAGGAAACCCACGCAGACACAGAGAGAACACACCACACTCCTCACAGACAGTCACCCGGAGGAAACCCACGCAGACACAGAGAGAACACACCACACTCCTCACAGACAGTCACCCGGAGGAAACCAACGCAGACACAGAGAGAACACACCACACTCCTCACAGACAGTCACCCGGAGGAAACCCACGCAGACACAGAGAGAACACACCACAGTCCTCAGACAGTCACCCGGAGGAAACCCACACAGACACAGAGAGAACACACCACACTCCTCACAGACAGTCACCCGGAGGAAACCCATGCAGACACAGGGAGAACACACCACACTCCTCACAGACAGTCACCTGGAGGAAACCCACGCAGACACAGGGAGAACACACCACACTCCTCACAGACAGTCACCCGGAGGAAACCCACGCAGACACAGAGAGAACACACCACACTCCTCACAGACAGTCACCAGGAGCGGGATTCAAACCCATAACCTCCAGGACCCTGGAGCTGTATGACAGCAAACATTGAGACCAGTCTGATAAAAATATTCTCTCACTCTACAACCAGATAATCTGGCAACACCAGCAACAGTTGCGTGTTGGTAATGACTGTTGACTGGGTGATATCGTAAAGTATAAAATGTTACCGATGATTCCTCTCTTGGCATGTTTTTGTAGAACCTCTCAATCTGGCAGCACCAAGCCTTGTGGGCTGAAGACACTTCCAAAACAATCATCTTTTGTTTTATTTGGCAACCAGGCACTAATATATGTTCTGTAGGAGTAGTGGAGTTTATGAGTAATGACTGGTCAACAAACTGATGGTGTAAAGTGCTGATAAGGTTTAAAAAACAGTGAGAATATGGCTTTAACTGTGTTGGTGCAGTAGAATCCAATTTAATTTGGCATCACGAAGCATCAATGGGCCATCTGTAGACTGGCATTGTGCTCGAGTAATGATGCTATAAATTATGATTTTAAAAACTCCAGAATGGTGCTGATGGCTGATAGGAACTCCAAATATTGGACATATGAGATGCTAATGAAGGCTTATCTTAACCAAGCTCTCTGGCTTCTTAATTTGTCCAAACCACGCATCAACATCTCTCAATAACAGTGAATCTATCATCAGCAGTTACTACTGCTACAGCACAAACACTGTCAGGAATAAAAGCCATGGTCTTCTGTCCCCTCAGAGTTACAACAGGGGTCTTAAAATTTGACTTTAACTTTTGACTGAAACCGTGTTCTTTGATTAACGTCATTTTGTTCAGCTTACATTGTCTTTAAATGTTCTTTTTTAATCACAATTTACATTGACATTTTAGGGTGTTACACGGCACATAAACTGTGTTGGATGCTGTTATTTGTTTTCTCATGCATCAGCTCTTTCTGTCCACCTCCCTCTCTCTCTACAGTTCTTTAAATCTGGGCCAGTGGCTACCTCCGGTTCTCCGTATTGACTGGTTCTAACGGTGTCTGAGCTGATCTTTAAGTTTCTCTGTGGGAGAGTAAACAGCCTCGTTTGTTTTGTCTGTGTGCTGACCAGGGTTTTACGATTTAACTCTCAGGGTTAGAGCTAAACACCTCTCAGCCGTCACACGGAAATAAATTGACTATAAAAAGCATGTATCCTTTTAAAACTTGGCCGAAAGGCTTTAATGGGCTCCAGTCAAATTACACAGTGTAGTACAGTAGAATTAACCCCGCGCATTTCTTTCTTTCATTTTACCACATCATTATATCACCTTATTCCCTTTGAGCTCACAGAGGAATAAATTAATACAGCTTTCTTTATATAAACGTCTGTTAAATTCAGCCCCGAATGATTCCAGTCGGAGCGGAGGAGTGATTAGCAAAAGCATCAGACGGAAAATGACCACAGCCAGATAAAGCCGACATAGAAAAACTGATTAAAAAGTCGATGTTATTTTTCAGGAACCTGGTCAGAATTCATAAATTCATTCATTTGCTAAAAGGCTGATTTTTTTTGCATGGATTTCTGGCAACCCATCAGGAAAATATAGCTTTAAATTTTCCCTTAAGCTTCAACCAAACCCTATTTTTAAGCTCCATAAGTTTAAAAGTTAAAAGAGTTCTCTACTTGTGTAACACAGCTGCTCACAATGAACCATACACCTGAGTATTTTGTGAAACAGCGCCACCACTGGACTGGAGTTCACTTAGTGAAGGTGAAAGTAACACACATTTTAGTGAAGGATTGTGATTGGCTGATGTTCTGTGGAAGGTGTGTTTCTGGGTTGGCTCCGGACCCTTTGTGAATCAAAAGATAAATGAATGAAAGAATCAACTAATAAATGCATTAATGTAAAAACGTTATGAATTGCTGGAGTGCTCTTTTTATCACGTCTTGTGTTTAAAACCTTAAAAAGGACCCGACAATCCATCGTTAGTCATCTCATAAATACTGATATTGTTCTTAATGTGTTTCTGAATCTTTAGAAACCAAATGATTTTAAGATTAAGGATAATACATATGTTGATGATTATTTTCATGATATTCATTTTCGTATAAGAACGGAACTCACAGAAGCAGTTTTTAGAGACAATCTGTCAATTGAAAGTGAATGTCACTCTTTATATAACTTTGTAATTAATTCTGAGAGTGTGCGGCTGCATTCAGACGGCGTATGAGGCGGATAACGCAGGGTTGGTGAAGGTTAATTTGCTCTGCAGTGGATGGAAACAGGTACAATTATGCATTTAAAAATCTTTTCATTTTCAAGGTTTGCTGCCATACAGACTCGAGTAGAGCGCCGTGCGCTACACAACCTCGTCCACACCGGAGAGTTCCTGCGTGTGACAGATGGAGAAAGAAATCCAGAACTTTTTATAATGTTTAAATGACTTTATTCAGTGTTTGTAAGGTTTATATTGGCACCAGCTTTTGAAGGGCTTTGTCTTTTTGACATAAAACGATCAGCACGTGTGAATTGTTTCATGTTCTCACTCCATTTTAGAGTTTCTTTTCAGTGGTGACGCTACAAAAAAAGGATTTCATACATTAGATCAAACTCTGGATTGCCTAATTAAGTTCTACACTTTCCTTTTCATCCGAAAGGAAATGGACTTTGATGTTACATGGTATGTGGATAAATACAGGCATTAATTATAGAAAAAAATATATAAAAATGATTATACCTTGTTGCCAAGGAAATTGTGCTAAACATACCAGCCTAGCGTTATCACGGTCAAGGTTAAGGCCATTAACCACGTTCTGAAATCCCATTAAAAAACACGTAATAAAATAAGAACAACAATAACAGCAAGGTTATATCTTCTGCATCAGGGTAGGAGCTAGCATTAATTAGGCAAAATATAGATGACAATTCTGTAAAGTTATTAAAACATCACTAAACAACACTTTCTTACCCTATCGTTTATATTGCTTTTTACAAAAAAAAAAAACAAAACAAAAAAAAAAAAAACAATGGTCTGCATATAAATTGTGGAAATAATAAAAAAAAACAAAACAAAGGAAAACTCCTCCGCTGATAATTGGAGAAGATGCTACTTCACTGTCGTTTAGCATGCTAGTCCCTCGGCGCTCAAAACAGCATCTGTGGTGGGGGAACAATAAACGCTACTCGTGTAAAGATCCAGAAACATACGTCCTGAGGGATGCCATTATTTTGAGGGCCTTTTATACAGTGTGTGAGCTGATAATATATAAACAGTCTTTTGCTGATGCCTCAAGGCTGATATAGTTAGTTTCCTGTTCATATATTAAGCTACAAAATACAGAAATGACATATTTGACTCAGACATTAAAATACAGCTGGGGATGTCTGTAATTAATTAAAATGTATATTTTATTTTAATTCTCAGTATCTGTAAAGCTGCTTTGTGACACCATCAGTTTGTAGAAGGTGCAATACAAATAAATCTGACTTGACTAATGTGTATATACTGTAGGGGTGGCACGTTAGTGTAGCGAGTAGTGTCACAGTCGCACAGCTCCAGGGTCCTGGAGGTTGTGGGTTTGAGTCCCGCTCCGGGTGACTGTCTGTGAGGAGTGTGGTGTGTTCTCTCTGTGTCTGCGTGGGTTTCCTCCGGGTGACTGTCTGTGAGGAGTGTGGTGTGTTCTCCCTGTGTCTGCGTGGGTTTCCTCCGGGTGACTGTCTGTGAGGAGTGTGGTGTGTTCTCCCTGTGTCTGCGTGGGTTTCCTCCGGGTGACTGTCTGTGAGGAGTGTGGTGTGTTCTCCCTGTGTCTGCGTGGGTTTCCTCCGGGTGACTGTCTGTGAGGAGTGTGGTGTGTTCTCCCTGTGTCTGCGTGGGTTTCCTCCGGGTGACTGTCTGTGAGGAGTGTGGTGTGTTCTCCCTGTGTCTGCGTGCATTTCCTCCGGGTGACTGTCTGTGAGGAGTGTGGTGTGTTCTACCTGTGTCTGCGTGCGTTTCCTCTGGGTGACTGTCTGTGAGGAGTGTGGTGTGTTCTCCCTGTGTCTGTGTGGGTTTCCTCTGGGTGACTGTCTGTGAGGAGTGTGGTGTGTTCTCCCTGTGTCTGTGTGGGTTTCCTCCGTGTGACTGTCAGTGAGGAGTGTGGTGTGTTCTCTCTGTGTCTGCGTGGGTGTCCTCCGGGTGACTGTCTGTTCCTCCCACAGTCCAAAAACATACGTTGGTAGGTGGATTGGGGACTCAAAAGTGTCCGTTGGTGTGAGTGTGTGAGTGAATGTGTGTTGCCCTGTGAAGTTCTGGTGCCCCCTCCAGTGTGTGTTCTCGCCTTGCACCCAGTGATTCCTGGTAAGCTCGGGACCACCGCCACCCTGAACTGATAAGCGGTTACATATAATAATGTGTATATGCTGATTTTTAGCATGCCATACTGCATTATGTATAGTTTGTAGTAACTGTGTATTTACACATTAACAATGTATATAACAACAGTGCAATTAATAATAATTAAAAGTTAAATGTATATAGCAACATTCACACACGGTCACTATACAGCTCAGCAATGAGCAAAAAATGCAAACAGGGATACAGAAATACAGTGTGCAGAGAAACTCAGAGCGGTGAGAACAGGTAGCAGCCAGTGAGCAGCACCAAACTGTGAGGTTAATCAGACTCCCAAAGTTAACACAGTAATCACAGTAACAGTCACACGGTTCCTTAAGTCCGTCTTAGAACCAGCTTACAGCAGGGACAGGGAGCTGTTAAAAAACCAGGCAGTGGGGATGATAACAGGATCCCTCAGTCCACATTAGCAGCAGCTCACAGCAAGCAACTGGCCACTGGGCAGCAGCGATGACAAAAGGATTTCTCAGTACTGGGTAATAACAGTACACCAACTGACAGAAACTGGGACAACAGGCAGGGAACTGTTGAATAGTTCAGAAGAAGCAGGGCCAGCCGACATCATGTTTTTTTTTATTTATAATTAATGATAATGGGTTAAACATCAGGTAGTGTCCAGAGTCCTGGAGGTTGTGGGTTTGAGTTCTGCTTGGGTGACTGTCTGTGAGGAGTGTGGTGTGTTCTCCCTGTGTCTGCGTGGGTTTCCTCCGGGTGACTGTCTGTGAGGAGTGTGGTGTGTTCTCCCTGTGTCTGTGTGGGTTTCCTCCGGGTGACTGTCTGTGAGGAGTGTGGTGTGTTCTCTCTGTGTCTGCGTGGCTTTCCTCTGGGTGACTGTCTGTGAGGAGTGTGGTGTGTTCTCCCTGTGTCTGTGTGGGTTTCCTCCAGGTGACTGTCAGTGAGGAGTGTGGTGTGTTCTCCCTGTGTCTGTGTGGGTTTCCTCCAGGTGACTGTCAGTGAGGAGTGTGGTGTGTTCTCCCTGTGTCTGCGTGGGTTTCCTCCGGGTGACTGTCTGTGAGGAGTGTGGTGTGTTCTCCCTGTGTCTGTGTGGGTTTCCTCCAGGTGACTGTCAGTGAGGAGTGTGGTGTGTTCTCTCTTTGTCTGCGTGGCTTTCCTCTGGGTGACTGTCTGTGAGGAGTGTGGTGTGTTCTCCCTGTGTCTGCGTGGGTTTTCTCCGGGTGACTGTCTGTGAGGAGTGTGGTGTGTTCTCTCTGCGTCTGCGTGGGTTTCCTCCGGGTGACTGTCTGTGAGGAGTGTGGTGTGTTCTCCCTGTGTCTGCGTGGGTTTCCTCCGGGTGACTGTTTGTGAGGAGTGTGGTGTGTTCTCCCTGTGTCTGCGTGGGTTTTCTCCGGGTGACTGTCTGTGAGGAGTGTGGTGTGTTCTCCCTGTGTCTGCATGGGTTTCCTCCGGGTGCTCCGATTTTGTCCCATGCTCCAAAAACACACGTTGGTAGGTGGATTGGCGACTCAAAAGTGTCCGTAGGTGTGTGTGTGTGAGTGAATGTGTGTGTGTGTGTCTGTGTTGCCGTGTGAAGGACTGGCGCCCCCTCCAAGGAGTATTTCCACCTTGTGCCCAGTGATTCTGGGGAGACTCCGGACCCACCGCGACCCTGAACTGGATAAGGGTTACAGACAATGAATGAATATTCACTGTAGCAGATATATTTCAGGAGTAGAGCTAATGTAAATGTGTATGACTGTATTAAAGTTAACACTGTCCACTGTACGAAGTGGAATTAAAGACAAAGACGTGTTTAAGTTACACGTTTAAGTTGCTTTTCCAGTTGTGCTCACTCTGGCTTGTCCTTATTCATGACATAGTGCACTGTTTTGGGGTTCTATCATTTTGTATGAATCCTGTGGATGGTATTTCAGTAAAAAAAATGTATGTATTCACCCTGACACCAGACTGAAAATTGTGCCTAATGAACCGAAAACTTTGTGAAAATAACACTTAGTCTACCCCTCTGATTTGAAGATATTTTGCCTTATGTTTGTTGCCCTTATTCGTCCTAAATTTCCCAGCACCCATCCTCTTTAATTTCAGAGCCGGAGAGTTACGGCCCTTATTGACTGTGTCAGCATTAAAAATTCAAATAATGCGTCCACTTAGCGGATGATTGTGGAATGAATAAGGCATGAGCTTCTGTCTGACTGAGTAATAAACAACACTGAGGCACACAACACAAAACACACACTTCACTCAGACAAGCAAATCACTTCCAGACGTTTATTCCGAGGTGAGGAGGAGATGTGTCCAGAGCCAAAGAGAACAGTAATAACATCACGTCAGGAGCCAGAATACAGAAGACACAGTGACCTCCAGAATTACAGCCGCCCTCAGAGAAGCTCTTTTGTTTATCAGCTTCCAGAAATCCATAGTAAATTAGTAACAATATATAGTCAACCTTTGAGGTCCTGTGGAGAACCACCACAGCATTTAACATTTAAAGTGGATCAGACACAGCAGTGCTGCTGGAGTTTTTAAACCCCTCAGTGTCTGGACTGAGAACAGTCCACCGACCAAAAACACCCAGCCGACAGCGTCCTGTGTCACTGATGAAGGACTAGAGGACGAGCGACACACACTGTGCAGCGACAGATGAGCTACTGTCTCTGACTCTACATCTACAAGGTGGACCAACGAGGGAGGAGTGTCTCACAGAGTGGACAGAGAGTGGACACAGGGTTTAAAAACTCCAGCAGCACTGCTGTGTCTGATCCACTCTACACCAGCACAACACACACTAACACACCACCACCACGTCAGTGTCACTGCAGCGCTGAGAATGATCCACCACCAGAAAATAGAAGGAAAGGGGGTTAATAAAGTATGCAGAGCCAATTGATGGACCACTTACAGATGTAATTGTAGAACCACAACGTGCTCCTGTGTGGTCAGTGAAGCCGAGAGAATGGAAAAGGCTGCGGCTGTAATTCTGTTTAACCTTTATCCTGAGCCCTGAGATGCCGCAGTCATCCGTCACCTTTCGTCCTTCACGTGAGAAACTGGGCCCTCACGTCCACGTGTGTTTACTCACCGCCACAAACTCACACACTCCAATCCATCACAGCAGCATTTAGACATCAACAAGTGGAGGCGGCGGTCCGGCAGCGTGACATTCTCCTTAAAGGACAACGCATTCAATCATTTCATGTAAATACAAGCAGCCGCAGCTGTATTTCACCTCCACGCCGTGTGATGGATGCAGATTCTGCTTGTGTTTTATCGCCTCGCTGTAATTCGCTCCATTTTTATCCACGACCTGGATTTGACACGCACTCACAAACACTTAGAGACACACACACACACACACACACACACACACACTTCTGGGAAGCTCCACCCGAACCACAAATCTGTCAGCTACACCTGAACACTCCCAGACTTTCATTTAAAGGATGTTGATCAGACGTAACTTCTTAAAACTCTAATGCCTGTAATGAGTAGTGTTAGTAGCTAACGAGGAACATAATTAATAACAATAACAGTAAACATGTCTGTAAACTGGGTTTGGAAATATTAGTCCATAAATAACCTCAGTAAAAGCTTGTATATGCTGCAGTTAGCAAAAGCAGCCCATAAACCATTTCACTAAAGGCTCATATCGCTTAAAATAGGAGAGATTTGTCTATAAATAATGTAAATAAATAATTCAGTACAATAGAACAGGAGATATCTGTCCATAACAACCTTGATGAATGTTCTTATGCAGCAGGAAATATTAGTCCAAAGATTTTATGACGAGATGCTACAGTAAATTAAATATAAAAGATGTTAGTCAAGTGTGAAATTTAAAAATCAGTATCATATACCAACATCTGGGTAGCACTGGGTCAGTGAGTGAAACTCTCCACAGGTGTGAGTGACTGGGTGAATGTGTGAAACTCTCCACAATTGTGAGTGAGTGAGTGACTGTGTGAATGTGTGCTTGTTTGAAACTCTCCACAGTTGTGAGTGAGTGAGTGAGTGTGTGATTGTTTGAAACTCTGCACAGTTGTGAGTGAGTGAGTGATTGTTTGAAACTCTGCACAGTTGTGAGTGAGTGAGTGAGTGTGTGATTGTTTGAATCTGTCCACAGGTGTGAGTGACTGGGTGAATGTATGAAACTCTCCACAGTTGTGAGTGAGTGAGTGAGTGAGTGTGTGATTGTTTGAAACTCTCCAAAGTTGTGAGTGAGTGAGTGAGTGAATGTGTGATTGTTTGAAACTCTGCACAGTTGTGAGTGAGTGAGTGTGTGATTGTTTGAAACTCTCCACAGTTATGAGTGAGTGAGTGAGTGTGTGATTGTTTGTATCTGTCCACAGGTGAGTGACTGGGTGAATGTGTGAAACTCTCCACAGTTGTGAGTGAGTGAGTGATTGTTTGAAACTCTCCACAGTTGTGAGTGAGTGAGTGTGTGATTGTTTGAAACTCTGCACAGTTGTGAGTGAGTGAGTGAGTGTGTGATTGTCTGAATCTGTCCACAGGTGTGAGTGACTGGGTGAATGTGTGAAACTCTCCACAGTTGTGAGTGAGTGATTGTTTGAAACTCTACACAGTTGTGAGTGTGTGATTATTTGAAACTGCACAGTTGTGAGTGAGTGAGTGTGTGATTGTTTGAAACTCTCCACAGTTGTGAGTGAGTGAGTGTGTGATTGTTTGAATCTGTCCACAGGTGTGAGTGACTGGGTGAATGTGTGAATTTTTGAAACTCTACACAGTTGTGAGTGAGTGAGTGTGTGATTGTTTGAAACTGCACAGTTGTGAGTGAGTGAGTGTGTGATTGTTTGAAACTCTCCACAGTTGTGAGTGAGTGAGTGTGTGATTGTTTGAATCTGTCCACAGGTATGAGTGACTGGGTGAATGTGTGAAACTCCACAGGTATGAGTGTGTGAATCTGTCCACAGTTGTGAGTGAGTGTGTGACTGGGTGATTGTGTGAATCTGTCTACAGGTGTGAGTGACTGGGTGAATGTGTGAAACTCCCCACAGATGTGAGTGTGTGATTGTGTGAACTCTCCACAGTTGTGAATGTGTGAATGTAGGTGGTTTCTTTGTGTCTCGCGCCTAGTGAATCTGGGTAGGCTGATCAGGATGACATGCTCACAGAAATGAATGAATACATGGATTAACAGATGAATGTATGAATGCATTAATGCAGGAAAATATGACATTGGAAGCAAATGGATCACAAATCCAAACTCTAGCTTGTGATTTAGCTCAGCATCTTTAAAGCCATTGCTGCTAAGTCCTCTGTGAAAGGGTTAAAGGAATAAAGCAGGTTCCTGGTGCGCAGCTGATTTTCGTGGCAGCGTTCACTTAGCGTTCACTCTTTAAAAAGCTGCGCTGCGAGTTTGTTTGTGCTTTGAATGCAGAAGTGGAACTCGTTTAGGAGTTGAGTTGAGTTCACTAAACACGCAACTAATTACTCATAATTTCGTTTGCTCAGCAGCATGCAGGAGGAAAGAAAGAGAGAGGGATAGAGAGAGAGAGAGGCTGTGGGTTTTCTTTTGTTTGATTATTAGCTCCTGGAGGCCCCAGGGAGCTGTAGAGGCTCCAGCTCTATTAGCTCCTACAAGACTTTAACTCTTAGCGATATGAAGCTCTCGATAGAAAACAGAAGAAAACAGAGCACGCTCGGTTAGTGCTGAACTCCTCCGTCCTATTACCCTCCTCCCTCGCTCCAATATGCAGGCCCTGCTCTAAGGAGGCCCTGGTGTAACACTAAAGGAAATGATATGACATGAATCAACGCTTTACGGGTCCCTTGGACGCCTAAATCACGCCACGCTGATCAGCGTCTTTTGCATCATTACTCTCGCTCGGCGGACATCAATAACGTGGCTCTGATTGGTGAGAAATGAGCCAGTTTCAGGAAATTGACTTTGTCTCCCGGAGAGGGGCCTCCGGATTATAAAACCCGAGCTTGATGCGAAAGTAGGGGGTGGAAGAAAAGTCGCTCTGATGAGGTCCGTTCTCGCAAAACTGTTTTGTTGCCTTGGAAACCTCAAAAAAACAGCTGCACAAGTGAAGGTTTGTACTCTTCATGCTAATGAAATCATAAACGGCTTGTCCTTTCTGAGACTGAGCTGCACGACCTCAGACGCCCCGTCAAAGGTTTGTTGAGTTCACATTACAACCCTCATTAGTCAGTTCTGAGCTGCTGTGTTGACGTTTCACATTCATAAATATAATGTAAACAAATCTCAGGAGGAGAGCAAACGGCTCATAGACTGGACACAATCAGGACGAGAAGGCGAAAGAAACCAGCCGGTGTTTACCGCTGCACCGATGTCTCCCTCCACCCTCCACCCTATGTAGCGCATAGTGTGGGTCAAAAAATAAATGTATCTAAACTCATAGTGTTTTTAGAATCATATGGTTATGCAGTCTTCGTATCCAGCTCCCACATCCAGCATCCATATTCAGTCTCTTTATCCAGACTCCACGTTTACTGTCCAGATCAATGGCGGATGCTGGTCTTTCAAGGAGGGGAAACTCAATTTCGGCCTACGTCATAAAATGTGTGGGTTTATTTATACGTAAATTCTACCCTCCGTTCCTTTTTAAGAAAACGATCTGTGACCCTGTCGTACCAACAAGGCGTCTTTTCCAGGGACTTGACTAGTGTCCTCTCAATGGCCAGCAGAGCTAGGCTGCTTAAACGGCCTTGGCCCATGTGAAGTGTGTCCGCCTGTGCTCCCACGGATCTTTACACCAAAGGATCGATGATTCGCTCATTTCGCTGTCAATCAAAAAGGGATTCGGCCTCAGACAGATCATCCAATCATCATGCAGAAGCTGAGCGTCCGGGCCAGCCGAGGCCTGCCCACTGCCCCATAGACCCCCAGAGACTCTGAGCGTCCGATGGGCGGGACAAAGCCCAGCATTTATCCAATGACTCGTCTCGTTTTGCTGCACTTCGCTGCTTCACTATTGAACTCTGTGACGCTCAGCGTCCTCACTGTTTAAAGCACTGTGAAGCTGCGGGAATGATTGAGAGGAAAGCCGCGTCTTTACCAGTGATAAGAAGCTGATTCTGAACAAAAGTTGAGCGTGTTGTAGTGCATATTTATTCAATGACATGTACACACAACAGTATATATTTGATCACTTATTTTTTTACATTTTAGGGGAAGCTGAGCTTCACTTGCAGTCTTAGAGCAATCGCCACTGGTCCAGATCTATCCTCCACCTTCAGACACTACATCAACAGCCTCTTCATCCAACATTCACATCCAGTTTTGTCAGATAAATTACTGAGACCCTTTGGTTAGACAGCTCTGACATCACTGCAGCCGAGGAAGTGTCCCCTTACATGTTAGTCATAATTAATCCCAGATCACTGAGGATTAAGATGATTTACTTTTCCAGAGTAGTGTGTGTTATGAAGTGAAAAGCTGTCTGTGTGGGTGAAGCACTAGGCAGCAATGCACTGAGGGTCCCCAAACTTTTGGTGGACAATATAGTGTACTCCCTCTCTCTCCAACGGGGTGTGTGTGAGAGAGAGAGAGAGAGAGAGACGTGTCTAATTGGAGCCTAGCTCCTGTGATAATGGAAAGTCACAGTGAGTGGACAGATGTCATGTGACCCCTGAGGCTGTTTGCCCAATTCTCAGAGCTCAGGTGTTAATGCGCTCTGCCTCAGCACCGTCCCCCCTGACCACACCTCACCGGGCGAGCTCAATTACTGCTGAGAATAAATTACTCTCTCTCTCTCTCTCTCTCTCCATTTCCCTCTCATGGTATGTCTCTTTCTCTCTCTTTTTCTCTCTCTACTGTATCTGTGCCTTTGCTCTCACTTTCTCCTTCTCTCTTTACTCTCTCTCTCTCCGTCTTTCTGTCTCAATATTTTTCACATTCATTTTTCCTACCTACCTCTCTCTCTCTCTCTCTCTCTCTCTCTCTCAGTTCAGCAGTGCTTTATTGGCATGAATGTAATACAATACACTGTTGCTAAAGCATATTACAGAAAATATATAAACATATAGATACAGATACAGTTACAACAACAGGAAATGATATTTACAAGATTAATGATAATTAAATAAGAAAAGGAAAATAAGAGCATGGAGACAATATAGATGTTTAATAATCATTAATAATCAGTAATACTCAGTAATGATTAATTACACTGTTGACTGACCACACTGGTTGTCCCTCAGGTTGTGGCAGTCTGTCACATATTTGGCTGCGTGTGGGATCAGCTCCTCCTTCTCTCCCAGTACATACTGGAGCCTCTCTGTATCAGTGAGGAGCAGGAACTCAGGACAGACTCGACTCGCTCTCTGGTAGAACCTGCTTCTGACGGACTCATACTTAGGGCATTGGGTTAGGAAGTCTTTCTCTCCCTCTCTCTCTCTTTCTCTTTCTTTCTGTCTGTCTTTCTCTCCTCCTCTCTCTTTCTCTGTCTCTCTTTCTCTCTCTTTCCGTCTCTCTCTCTTTCTCTTTTTCTGTCTGTCTCGCTCCCTCTCTCACTCTCCCTTTCTCTTTCTCTGTCTCTCTTTCTTCCTTTCTCTCTCTCTCTCTCTCTCTCTCTCTCTCTCTCTCCTCTCTCTCTCTATATATATATATCTCCCTCTCTCTCTATATATATATCTCTCTCTCTCTCCCTCTCTCTCTCCTCTCTCTCTCTCTATATATATATATCTCCCTCTCTCTCTCTCTCTCTCTCTATATATATATATATATATATATATATATATATATATATATATATATATATCTCTCTCTCTCTCTCCTCCTCTCTCTCTCTCTAACCCAGGTAAATACAGTTTGAGTTTTGTTGATAAGGGCCCTTTAAATCTCTCTTTATAAGAAATGTCTCATTTAAAGACTTTTATTTTGTTATCCTGGCCTACCTTACACTCCGAACGGACCAATAAACCTCGAGTCATCTCAGTGTTGAGCTATTAGAACTGTATCTGATGTCGGACGGACGCATTAAACGTGAATCAACAAGAGATTGTATTTAATTAAAAACAAATAGGAAGAATTCAGAATCAGCTTTTAATAACAATATTATACAGAAATGCTTATTTAAATGTAAAGCTTTACTTTTTAACATTAATAACTTAATGTAATATTCACAGATTAAGGCCACCTCCTCGTGTGTTGTTCAGTGGATAAGACACAGCAGTCCCTCTGGACTACACGCTTTCCACCAACCAAAAGTATCTGTGATGTCAGAAAATAATCCTTTTAAAGTGCAAATAACCAACCCTTTAATGTGAAGTTATAAGAGGGACTGCTGCTTTAATGTTCAAACAGTGTGAAAAACAAACAAACACACACTTAAAGCATAAACACCATGATGGGAGGTGATGATGTGACACTTGGTGTGAATCTTAGAGCAAAGTGAATGGATGCTTTCTGTGGCCACAACAACAAAGGAGAGAGGTTATGGAGACTGAATGGTCCTGAATGATCATATTTATTTGGACGGCTATTGCTGTCATACTGAAGCTGATTATGTGGCTGTGGAGGAGTGTGTGTGTGTGTGAGAGAGAGACTGGGGTCAGTGTGTGTTAACCTCAGCTGATTGGAGGTAAAGTAGCAGGTTTGTGGAGGGTTCGTTGTTGCTGTGCTTCAGTAGATGACTCTCAGTAGAAGTGTTAAGAACTGGGCGTCCTATTTATTTTTAATGGGTTGAGTGTCATTGCCATCTCTTGTATTGCCTCAGGAACGAGTGCACAACATTGCTTTAACACACACACACACACACACACACACACACACACATTTAGGTTTGTAGCTTGCACACATGTAGGTATGTGGGACATACATGTGCATGTATGTATTAATAATATATCCACATGCTAGTAACCCGTATATGTAAGAGAGTGGGTGGACAGTGAGAGTGTGGCTCCAGTACGAGTGGATCAGACACAGCAGTGCTGCTGGAGTGTTTAAACCCCTCAGTGTCTGGACTGAGAACAGTCCACCGACCGAAAACATCCAGCCGACAGCGTCCTGTGTCACTGATGAAGGACTAGAGGACGAGCGACACACACTGTGCAGCGACAGATGAGCTACTGTCTCTGACTCTACATCTACAAGGTGGACCAACGAGGGAGGAGTGTCTCACAGAGTGGACAGAGAGTGGACACAGGGTTTAAAAACTCCAGCAGCACTGCTGTGTCTGATCCACTCTACACCAGCACAACACACACTAACACACCACCACCACGTCAGTGTCACTGCAGCGCTGAGAATGATCCACCACCACATCGTACCAGGGTAATATGACTTTAACAAAGTATGCAGAGCAACAGCTACAGTCTGTAGCTGTAGAACTCCAAAGTGCTCCTGTGTGGTCAGTGGAGCTGAGAGAGCGGGCAGTTTTCCATCATGGTTTTTTTCCAGTATTGTGAGTCCGTGCCCGGTGTGTGAGTGACGTTTGAAAATGCTCGTGTGATGTTGAAGAGGCTGAGCCTCAGGTTCAAAAAGAGCTGCTTTAACCGAGGGTCCACAGAGGCCAGACCCTCCGCTTTGCTGTGAAAGACCACCCTTCTGCTGTGAGACCTGGAATAAAACATCCCCCTCCCCAAAGCAGCCAGGCCATGAAAGACAGATAAAGGCAGAGGGAAGAGATATAGAGACAGAAGAAGAGCAGAGATGAGATATAGCATGACTGTTTAATTCATATCCACTGGCGAAGGAGGCAGAGGACGGATCCTTTGTTGGGGCTTTAATTATCATTCAGCCTCTCCCCTCGTCCCCTTTCATTCTCACTGGAGAGATACAGAGACCCGTGCTGTCTGTTTTCGAGTGGCTATTGTCCAGAGCGAAGTAACAATCACACAATGAGCTGCGATGGATAGATCTCACAAAAACAAATGACCCTATCAGGCCCGCGTTCCTTTTAAACAGCGGGTGTTGTGAAGTGTGTTTATGAAGGAGGTGATTCACCTGCATTGATTTTGCAATGTTAGAATCCATTATAATATATTCTGATATCACTGGATAATGTGTGTCCACAGTGTTTTGGTCTTATTCCAGAGTGGACAAGGTCCTGACAAGGTTCATTCATTCTATAACTACTGCATGATCTTAATCAGGGCTGCAGTGGGTCCAGAGCCTACCCGGACTCACCCTCACACCAGTGTCATACACATACACATACAGAAACAAACACAGACAGAATTATGATATTTATGCAATGTTTCTAACACATAGGACCAGGATGAATTAAAGGGTGAATTAATGACAGGGTCAGGGTTGTGGTGCGTCAGGAGCCAACCCGGAATCACTGGGTGCAAGATGGGGAGAAGACCCCAGAGCGGGCACCAGTCCTTCACAGGGCGACACACACTCACACATTCACTCACAAACTCACACATACGGACACTTCTGAGTCTCCAATACACCTACCAAAGTGTATTTTTGGAAACCCACGCAGACACAGAGAGAACACATCACACTCCTCACAGGAGTGTCACCCGGAGGAAAGCCACGCAGACACAGAGAGAACACACCACACCTCACAGACAGTCACCCGGAGGAAACCCACGCAGACACAGAGAGAACACACCACACTCCTCACAGACAGTCACCCAGAGGAAACCCACGCAGACACAGAGAGAACACACCACACTCCTCACAGACAGTCACCCGGAGGAAACCCACGCAGACACAGAGAGAACACACCACACTCCTCACAGACAGTCACCCGGAGGAAACCCACGCAGACACAGGGAGAACACACCACACTCCTCACAGACAGTCACCTGGAGGAACCCCACGCAGACACAGAGAGAACACCCCACACTCCTCACAGACAGTCACCCGGAGGAAACGCACGCAGACACAGGGAGAACACACCACACTCCTCACAGACAGTCACCCAGAGGAAACACACGCAGACACGGAGAGAACACACCACACTCCTCACAGACAGTCACCCGGAGGAAACCCACGCAGACACAGGGAGAACACACCACACTCCTCACAGACAGTCACCCGAACCCACAACCTCCAGGTCCCTGGAGCTATGACAGAGACACTACCTGCAACCCCTCCGTTCCATCCCTATGTACAATTTACCATGCGTTGTGGGCCATTATAGCACACTATGTAGTGAATCTGATTCATCGCTGAGAATTTGAATACAATCACAAAACGTACACACCATACTGTGCACTGTTTCTATAACAGGGGAAGGTCCTGAACGCAGCTGCAGTGTTCTGCCTCAGAGCTGAGAAATCTGTCCTCCTGAAGCGCATGCTGCCGGTGCTCAGTCCTGGTTAGCTTAGCTTAGCGCTGAGAATGCACAACAGCAGAAAAGAGTGCATTAGTATGGAGCACCAGAGCGCCCTCCTGCCAGCCGCATCAATAACACTCTGAGGGGATCAACTCCTGAAAGTCAGGCTCTGCGACTAATAGCTGTCTACAATTATTTTTTTTTTTCATTGCAATATTTATTCGTCCAAATCCACTGTATCTGCGTGTGCCATTTAGCCGCGTAGCCAGGTGTCCGCGGCAAGAGGCGGATCGATAGAACACAATTATATCAGACGGTAAAGGGGAGGTTTGAGTTATCTCAGCGATTCAAACGTCAGGGAAATGGTCAGGAGATCAGACTAATGTCCGAAATGTGGACCGAAATGTGCCCTGACTGTCATTTACGACAAATTATTACCCGTTCTTAATCACCGCCGAACAGCCCAGCGTTAGTCCATGGCCTTTTCAGTTGTATTTATTCAGCTTCCTCCTGCTGTCGTCCGTTTGCTTTTGCCATGTTATTTATTTTTAATGCCAGGCGACGTCCTGCGGCTCTCCTGTGCAGCAGAGCCCTGCAGATCAAACACAAACGTGTTGAAAGGACACTTTCCCTGGCTCTCGCAAGACGTGAGGGGCACGCGAATGTTGGAAATTCTAATTAAAGCCGTCTGACATTTGCTCATTTGTGTGTGGAGCAGTGTTTTAATCTGTAATGCTTTTAATTACAGCTGCTTTTTTTGGACGCGTTCAACAGCTACACGTCCACACAAAGGAATTCTGTATATTTGCAAATGCGGCAGATACACACTTGTCAGTTGTCCCGAAAACACACAATGCTGCCAGGCTAAGGCCACACCTGTGTCCTCCATGTGAAGCTCTACTCTACTAGATTTCAAGCTGCTGCTTACACAACACTAGACAGCTTACCCTTGGAGGAAAACGCTAACTGCCCAGGACCCAGTGTTTTGAAAGTACTGAAGTACTACGTTAGATCATGAAAGAACGTAGATTTTGGTCTCCCTCTAATTGTTGCAGATTGCAATTCGTATTTACAGCGCTGTCCTATAATAAAGCAGGTGGTATGTGGTTTCCTACCCTCTTCCTACACTTACATAGTGCAGTTTCTGCAGTGCTGAGCCAGCAGTAGCAACGAAGGAGGGTCTATCCTCCCTATTACAGCTCAGTGAAGAATCACAACAATTTTGAAGCTGTAATTTTCAATCAAACTTCTACCTAAAGTTGCTTTAACACATGCATTGGGCTAATTTCTTGCTGAGTGGTGGAGGAGAGGGCTGACAACGTTGTTTATTTAGAGAGAGGTCTATTGTGCTCCTACATAAAAGTGTTTTATCGCTGTTGAGGAAAAGGAGCGACTTTTGTAAAATAATTTTAAAAAATTCAGAAATTGGAATGTTTTTACTTTACGAGTGATAATCACTAAGAGTGGTCTCCCATCCACTGGAGGCGCTGTTTCACTAAAAACACACTGACAAACATTCTGTGAACCTGAGTGAGAGATTCAGAAACAGTGCTGTAAACGGTGGGAGATAATCCAGCCGCTCCTGACCTTCTGGAGAATAGAGTTAGAGACTTCCACACATCCACAACGGTCAAACTACATTATACACACACACCAGACAAGTCCTGGGACTGCTCTTTTAACCACATATGTATGAATACGTGATGACATCAGCGAGAATATATTTTATACTACAATTATTTTTTATTTGAAATATCTTTTAATTTGAGCGAAAGTGTGATCAGATTTATGGCAGAATTAGGCTGATTTTACCTTGAGAAAATATGAAAATACATCTTCATTGTGGTATCGGTGTTCAGAGGTGTGTGTGTGTGTGAGAGAGAGAGAGAGGGAGAGGGAGAGAGGAGGAGAGACAAAAATATGGAGAATGGAGAGAGGAGGAGAAAACGAGAGAGAGAGAGAGGAGGAGAGAGACAGAGAGGAGGAGAGAAAGGGAGAGAGGAGGAGAGAGACAGAGAGAGGGGAGAGGAGAGAGAGGCAAAAAGATGCAGAATGGAGAGAGGAGGAGAAAATGAGAGAGAGAGAGAGAGAGAGGGAGAGGCAAAAAGATGGAGAGAATGGGAGAGAGGAGGAGAGAGAGAGAAAGAGGGAGAGGAGGAGAGAGAGGAGAGGATGGGAGAGAGGAGGAGAGAGAGAGAAAGAGGGAGAGAGGAGGAGAGAGAGAGAGAGACAGAGAGGAGAGGAGAGGAGAGAGAGAGAGAGAGAGAGAGAGAGAGAGAGGCAAAAAGATGGAGGATGGAGAGAGGAGGAGAAAACGAGAGAGAGAGAGAGAAGGAGAGAGACAGAGAGGAGGAGAGGAGGAGAGAGACAGAGAAAGGAGAGAGAGAGAGGGAGAGGCAAAAAGATGGAGAATGGAGAGAGGAGGAGATAACGGGAGAGGAGGAGAGAGAGAGAAAGAGGGAGAGAGGAGGAGAGAGACAGAGAGGGGGGAGAGGAAAGAGAGAGAGAGAGAGAGAGAGAGAGAGAGAGGAGGAGAGAGACAGAGAGGAGGAGAGAAAGGGAGAGAGGAGGAGAGAGACAGAGAGAGGGGAGAGGAGAGAGAGGCAAAAAGATGCAGAATGGAGAGAGGAGGAGAAAATGAGAGAGAGAGAGAAAGAGAGAGGGAGAGGCAAAAAGATGGAGAATGGAGAGAATGGGAGAGAGGAGGAGAGAGAGAGAGAGACAGAGAGGAGAGGAGAGGAGAGAGAGAGAGAGAGAGAGAGGCAAAAAGATGGAGGATGGAGAGAGGAGGAGAAAACGAGAGAGAGAGAGAGAAGGAGAGAGACAGAGAGGAGGAGAGGAGGAGAGAGACAGAGAAAGGAGAGAGAGAGAGGGAGAGGCAAAAAGATGGAGAATGGAGAGAGGAGGAGATAACGGGAGAGGAGGAGAGAGAGAGAAAGAGGGAGAGAGGAGGAGAGAGACAGAGAGGGGGGAGAGGAGAGAGAGAGAGAGAGAGAGAGAGAGAGAGAGAGAGAGAGAGAGAGAGAGAGAGAGAGATCAGCTCAATTCTGAATAAGCATCACACTTTTAATAGGATTGAACACTGGAGAGTTGAACTGTGGCCAAAAACCAAGCGCTCTTTGAATTACGAGTGTGTGTGTGTGTGAGGGAGTGTGTGTGTGAGAGAGAGTGAGAAAGAGAGGGTGAAGTGAGGCCAGTAAAGGGTACAGTTGGTGGTCAAGGGGAGACCAAACAAAAGCCTCTTGTCAGGTAAATAAGAGCTGACGTTTATTTCTTCAGGTGACAAAACTGTGTGGCCTTCTCAGACCACAGAGCAGTAAAACGTCCTGACAGAGAGAGTCGCCGGGGTCCGGATGCGCGTGTGTGTGTGTGTGTATAAAGGTGCTCTTACTACCTCCCTAATGTCACCCTGCACTTTACAATGTGATGTGTGTGTGTGTGTTTGTACATTTTCAGGACATTTTCTGACCACAAACCAACAGGACTGACCTTTAAGGCCACTGCAGTGACTTTGATGTTGTTAAGAAAAGTCATGTGTATGTATCATCACGCTCAAAACAAAGCCTCCTCCCTCTAAGATGAGAAACACATGGAATAAAGAAATATGTAACTGACAAATAGGAAAAATAAAAACAGGCGAAATGAAGATACAAAGGGTTTGACTGTTTCTGACTTATAACAAAAGCAGCAGAAATTTACACAAAGATTTATAACTTCCTTTGACTGTTATATTTATATTTTAACAACAACAAAATATGGTTGTGGTGGACTAATTTACACTGACATGGTAGTGTGTGTGTGTGTGTGTGTGTGGTGGCGTATATCTGTTTTATTGTGGGGACCTATACCTGTTTACACACTCAAAATTCTTCCAGACATGTTCTCAACGTCAAATCCTGACATATTCACATTTTAATGTGGAGCCATGTTTAAGTGAAGTTAATAATAACATAATTTTGGGAGTAACACCACACCTGAACTCCTCCCCTCAGCCCTATATACACCCCGCAAACTCACTGCAAACCTGCTCCCACCTCCACCCCGTCTCCACCCTTTTCTCGTATTCATTTTTCCAATGGGGGTCTGGCTTCATACGCATCCATAAGCCGCCCTTTACTCCTCCCCAAAAACTTCCCCATTCCAGCCTTTCCGGGTGCGGTCTGTACAAGCAAAGGTCAGGTTAGAGTTAGGATTAGGGTTCAGTCACTGTAACAGTTTTGGGTTGTGATTAAGGTGAATTTTAGAGTAAGGTTTAGGGCTTATTTCAGATTAACACTAGGGTTAGGGTTAAATTAAAGTAACACTTGTCTTTGAAAATGAATGGAAGTCTATGTGATGGCCCTGATCCCAGGTAACAAACGTGGGTGTAGGGACCAAAATCTGTGTCTTGTCCCCCTGATGTAAATCGTTACGTTTTAAAGTGAAGGTTATGCTTAGGTTATGTTTAGTGTTGTAGTAATTTCCGTTAAGGTCAGGGAGGTTCTCCACGAAACAAATGGAAATCTACATAATGTCCCCTGAAAGCATAGAGACAAGACTGTGTGTGTGTGTGTGTGTCCTGCTGGTACAAGTGTTTCAGACACAGCTGTGATTTGTTGCTTGGGTTTTTACTCAAGTCAGTGTCACTGCTAGTTGAAGAGTCGCTCTGTGGTTTTAGAGGAAGCACTAGAGTACACAACGCCCAAACTACGCATCTCAAGGATGGATTTTCCAATAAATTAGCCAGAGGATTGTACTGTTGAAAACAACAAGGGCTGAAAAATGTTGGGTGTGTGTGTGAAACATGGCTGGATTATAGCTGGAAACTGGATGCCACTGGAACCCTCAGACGAGCCGAAGCTGGTAGGAATGTTGCATTTACCTCCATCACACAAACACAGATATCACACTATCCATTACACGCCCCTTCACATTAGATCTGTCCAACTACACTGAGAAGGGGAGAGGGCTGGGATTACAACTTAAAGTCTGACACAATATTTAAGGGCTGGCAAGGTGGTGCAGAGGGTAGTGTCTTTGTCACAGCTCCAGGGTTCTGGAGGATGCGGGTTCCAGTCCCGCTCCGGGTGACTGTCTGTGTGGTGTGTTCTTACTGTGTTTTTAAAGGTAAGCTTTACTATCATGTTACCATGGCAGATTACCACCAAACCCTAGACTCCTCTAACTCAGAAAGTTAAAATCTCCAACCCAGAGGAAGAGGGAGGTCTTGTCCTTAAGTGAGGGAAGTGGGAGCTATCTCTCAGTCTGCTGGTCCTACACTGTAAAAAAAATTCCGTTGTTTTTACGGAAAAAAACTGGCAGCTGTGGTTACCAGAATAATTTTGTTAAAAATACAGTAGAAACGTAAAACATTTTACAGAGCAAACTGTAAATTTTACTGTTTTAAACTTTAAAAAAGTTTAAAAAATACATTTTTAAATTGGTAAACCCAACAGCAGTTTTCTGCTAAATTAGCATAACCATACCGTTAATAAACTAATACATTCAGTAAAATTTACATGCTGTTGTTGCTTATTTTACAGTGATTCCCTTTCAAATACATGGAAAAATACCAAAATAACAACATTGTTTTACTGTAAAAGTCTCATTATGCAACTGTCATTTCACAAAATATTTATGCAAATTTTACTTAATTATTTTATATTACTTATCGTATTAATAAACATATTTACAGTAAAATAAATATTTAAATACTGCAACTGAATTTCTTATTATCGTATTCTTTAGGATTTAAAAGCATATAACATTTGTTCTATGACTCTATTGACTAATATCAATTTCATTTAAACTACAATATCTTCATATAGTTCCCGACCAGAAATGCTAAAGCATTTATAATTGGAAAAAAAGCAATGCTAAATAAACTGTACAGTAAGAAAAAGAAAATCCAATAATATGCTTTTCCAAGGATTTATTAACCTCAAAGTCATTAACAAAAACAAACACCAATATATACACACACACACACTTAATAAACATTAGAATACAGAGCATGTGACATTATGATTTTCTTACTGGAACAAAAAGACAAAAGGATAAAGAATGAAAGAAAGAAATATGAATCAGGAAAGGAATATACTGCACTTTTTAAGCATTACTGTATTTTCGTAATAGACTAGACAGTACAAAATGTACCATTATCTTAAAACCAGCATACTAAATTGAGCCATGTAAATAAAAATGAATACAAAAGCAACTACAAAAAAGAATTTTGTGAAATAATTAAGTTGGTGCCCCAAAGCCAAGAGCTTGAAAGCCAAGGTTTTGCTATACCATTGTTAAGGTATTGTAGGGCTAAATGCAATGCTAAGGCTGTTGCTAGTTTATTGAAGCTTTTTCTAAGGTTTGTGCAGTATGTGATAATCTGTGTAGTTCAGAAGTCAGTGTCTGTAGTTTGAGATACCTGTGAGAATCTGTGTAGTGTTTGTAGTGTTGGGTATGTGAGTGTGTGTGTGTGTATGTGTGGGGTGTGGAGTGTGTCTGTGGATAAGTGCATGTGTGTGGCATATGTATGGTGTGAGAAATACGTGAGTGTATGTGGTGTGTATCTGTGTGAGAATATATTTGTGGCGTGGGTTGTATGCATTTTGTGGTGCGAGTGTGTTTATTTAAGCTGTATATGTGTAGTGTGGAGTGTGTCTGTGGATGAGTGTACGTGTGGCATGTAAATGGTGTGAGAAATAAGTGAGAGTCTGGTGTATGTAGTATGTTTCTGTGAGTATGTGTGTGGTGTGGGTTGTATGCATTTTGTGCTGTGAGTGTGTTTAATTTAATGTGTGTTGTGTGAAATTATGTAAAAGCCTGTCTGTAGTGTTTGTTGTCTATATGTGTTTGCGAATGCATATGTATGGCTTGTGAGATGAGTGTGTGGTGTACATGGTGTGAGATGAATGCGAGAGTCTGGCTGTACTTTATGTAGTGTGTGAGAAAGTGTTATGTGGTGCAAGTTTCTTTAAGTGGGGCTTGAGGTGTGTGAATGCTTGTGTTGTGTCTCTGTCTGTCTGTTTGGAGTGCTCTTAAATGTGTGTAGTTTATGCAGTGCATGCGAGTGTCTGTTGCGAGTGGCGTAAAGCTATGTGTGTTTGTGTATATATATATGAGGTAAATCTGAAATGTGTTTGTAGTATACAAATAACTAGAAATAGCTAACTAAAAAAACTAAAAAGGAGCAGTGTTCAGGATTTTAAGAATAGAACAGTTATACTAACAAATTACTGTTTGCAAAATTAATAAAACTGATAAACAATTTCAGAAGAATTAAGCAGATAATCAACAGAAACTGTGAGTAGAGCAAATCACTTGCCATAAACCTTACAGAGTTTAGTCCATAATCAGACATCAAGCCACTCGTGATCTGAAAGCTCCTGGATCAAGGTAAGGACTCTAGGGTTCACATGAAGACGAGATGTATTTGTCTTCTCCACTTTAGTGCCCTTCTCTGGGTTGATGGAGAAAAAACACCTTTTGATATAGAAGAAAAACAATGGAATATTAAAATGCCTTCAGTAATGGAAGAGGGAGAGTGGGGGGTGGGTAAATTAATAAATAATAATAATCACACACGCACAAACACTATACAAGTCTCCACTGTAGCAGCTACTTTTACATTTGTTTTATTTAAGTAAATTAAAAATATTGGATAATATCAATCAAAAATAAATAAATAAATCAATAAAAATAAAATAAAATAAAAAATTATACCTCTGCAGAAACTCCAAGGTTGATGCCAGGTCTGACGGATAATGAATGTTGAAACAATAATAGCTCCCAAACATCATGCACAGAGCAGAAACAAAAGAGGTGACTTTATCCTGAACAATGCTTCGATCCACACTCAGCATAAACCGCCTTGTAGAATAGCAGGATTGCCCTAACAGAATAACAAACAAACATGCAAGCAAAAAAAAAGTAAATAACTTTAAAGAATTCTAAACATTTATACTCAGTTTAGTGGAAAGGTTTTTTTTATTTTATTTTTTTTAAAGGTGAATTAAAATGCTTTTAAGCATGCAGGAATGTAAGGCTTTTTAAGGCCACTTTAAACAAACTTAAGAGCATACACTAACAAACCATGTGCAATCTGAATGTGTCAGAGAGAGAAAAGGTGAAAGAAAATGAAAAAAAAAACAAGTATGAAAACAAACACTACAGAAAAAATTAAAGAGCAAGGAAGTTAACTTACCACACACAACAATGGTGGGAGTCAAGGGAACTTGGTCCATCTGTACTTCTCCAGCAAGGCACGTGTCCTCCACATAACAGAACATCACGTCTTCCTTCTCATCAAAGTAGGACAATAGAAGCAACACCATCTCTTTGATGTCTTCTGAGCATCCACTCACCTCTCCCACTGTTGTTTTATGCTTTAACACAGCCTGTAGAAACTTTTTGTTCTTGTTGACACAAACAGTCTTCATGTAGTTCAGAAGCCGTTTCCCCTTCATATCCACATTTCGTGTGAAAGTCTCTTTAAGTCCAATTCCAGTGAGCTCCTTGAAGTGAACCACCATGCCAAGCTCACTGAACAAAAATGGCCATTCCTCCAGTAGATATTTTATATCTTTCCCCTGGTTGATTTGTTTACGCTGCGTGTAGAAAGTGACCTTCATAATTAGTTTGACCTCCTCTGGATTTACTTCAGTTTGCTGAGACATCATCTTCAGTTTTTCTTTCTTTTCTTCCTGGCTCTCAGGTGTCTCTCCAAGGGGCAGGAATTTTAAATCCCAGTTTATGCACCCATATGTGTCCTGGATTGCTGCTCTGCGTTCTGGAGGCACTTCATCTGTGTCTGAGTCCTCAGTGCATTTCTTTCGTTTTCTCATTTTTGGGGTTGTTGATCTCTTCACATTTTCTATCCTATTTTGTAATTGTTGACTAGAGAGTGATACCCTGAGCCAATCACATCTCCCTCTATTATGTCTTGCAGAGAATTTGGATATTTTGCCACCATCTTTTTGGCAACTTGAGTAGTATTCCTTTTACTTACACAAGAACTTTTTCGCATCATCTCACAAACTACAATCCGGACCATTTCTCTTCTCATTCGTGGACTTGGTCGTTTTCCTCTCTCTAATGACTGCATTAGGTCCTCTGGGAACTTCTCCTATGGAATCATGAAAGTATCCACCCAGTCTATATCAGGGCTTGGGCAGCTGTTGGAAGAGGCTGAGGATGAACTTCTAGGTGAAACACACTGGAAGAATCCGTGTGTGCTCAGTGAGGCACCAACAGGTGAGTTGCTGGTTTCAGGAGTCTGGCCTGCAAAAACATACACAAACATATCAAGAACACAATATGAACGTTTCTAAGTCTTTTACTGCTTATAATTGATTTTTCAATGCAGGCCACTTTGAGCAGTGGCTGCATTCTCTACTGCCATACCTGAATATCTCAGCTTCCAAGCAGCAACAACTTTACGGGCTTGAACTGGCCTCAGCGCTGACAGCAAATCAGCTTCCGTGATAAACTGAAAGTCACAATATGTCTCCACCCCAAGGGATTGTAAGGTCTCCTCTAGGATATCTTTTGTCACCTCTGGAAGGTCAGGTAACACCTCAGAAATGGCAGTGCGCAGTAATGATTGCTCTGCATCAGTCATCTTTAGATTCAAGGAAGAAAGACACCCGTTTTCAATATTAGAAATGAAAGATATCATTAAAAAAAAAATTGGTCAACTGACACAACAAGAGAAATGTCTACTCTGAGTATATGTCAGTGAGGACTTATAATTTCTCTGCATCTAAAATGAAGAAACTGCAGTCATTTTTGTATTTTTCCAAATTGTGTTTTATCAATTTTTTTTAAAGAACGCATGCCAAATTTCTATGACTGCTAAACCACAGTGGATAAAGTAATGTTTATTTAGACAGCACACTGTGTTTCAGGGGAATTACTTGGTTATTACTAACAATATATGATGTTAATGGATAAAAATCTACCAAGTCATTAATGTTAAGACATTGCAACCTTGAATTCCCTTTTGTCACTGAGTACAGATGGTATTCAGAAAGATAGTCAGCTTTATGTACATCTGTCACAAAATACACAACTGAATCATTTTGAATTAAAATAATAAGAAGCTCTCCAAACTCCATGGACTCTTCATTATTTACCACAAGGAAATGCCCTTTTTTATATGAAGTACCTTTATACTGTATGTCTGTGGAAACACTAGTGTCTTTTTCTGAAAAGACAAAATCCTTCACTGCATGTTTAATGGCATCACTGTACAGGCTGGGGTAAAAAGTACAACTGTCTTTGACTTGCAAAAGTGGACTGCACCCTGGCCCAGCTGAAAGATATGCCTGGAACATCTGATGTCTTTCAGATAAAGTTAGGCAGATGTTTTTAAAGTTTTTCAAATGTCTGGCGCATCTCTTGAAGTAGCTGTGTTTGCTTTCAAAACGCATGGTCCACAACCTGATCAAGGGGCCAAATTTTAAAATTAGGGCTGGATAGTGCCGCAAGAAATGGTGTTTTGGTTTTAGCGTGTTCTCGGGGAATAAACACTTTCTTGATTCCAAATACTCCTGGATTATAATGTCAAGGTAGGCTACCTGTGACAATGAAATCTTTTGTGCACAAATCATATCAACAATATCTTTAAGCTGGAGGGTTAACTGCCAAATATCATCTTCAGGATTTTGTATTTTGTCACCAATCAATACAGGGAGCAACCTTAAAAAATTCCAGTTCTGAATGGCTTGACCTGAAAGCTTGGACAGCTCAGAGTTGACAGCACATGGCTTTGTGAGAGCATCAGGTCCTTTGTACTTGAACTGCTTGATACGCCGGTTCAAAAGAGAATATGTAAGCCATTTCTTTTTCTTTATGAAATATTTCAAGTACAGTGCAATGTCATAGGCTAAGACACCCTCAAATATGTCATGGCCTAAACAAGGGGGGAGTCCAGGCTGGCAAACGTGAAAAGATGTCAGATCACTGAAAACAGATTTTACCTTTATGCCTTTGGTGTCTTGTCTGTCTTCCACTTGTAGCTGACCAACAGCAGAATTGTAACTCTCAGGGGTGCGCTGTGGACCACATATATTTGGATCATCACTCTGAAACTCATTCCGTGTGATTTCACAATACCTGCAAAAATACTGCGACCGACTAAAATTTTCAGTAAACCCACCAATGCTGTGTGAACCCAAATTATCACCAGCAATACAATACAGAGCCCCTTTGACTGTTTCACCCCCTACATTGATTCCATTTTCCTCTAAATCTTTTAAATCCACCAACATCTCGGAGAAAACCTTAGAATATCCAAATTGTTTAAGGTCATTCTCTCCACACAACAGAACAAGAAACATATGATCAGTATTGGATCGCACATGAACAGGTAAATTTGCAACAGAAAGATATACTGCAACAACTTTGTGCTTTTTCTTAGCTGAGCCAAGGGGATTGACAATTTCAAAAGCATCCTGATACAGAATTAGCTTCAGACATCTTGGATTTTCAATGAAAAACTGATTGGACTTGAAGTTCTGTCCATCACTTATGTCACCAAAAGCATCTGCATCTGTTTCAAAAGATTGTTGTGACATTGAAATACTCCATAAATCTGACTCTAATAAGCTACTCAATGTTTGTTTCACAGGTATGTAATAAGCAAATTTTTGTGTCATATTTTCATCATTTCCTAATGTTACTTTGTTAGGCTCTATGTATTTGAACAAAGTTTTGAATGCTTGAGCTCTTGAATATGTTGTTCTCAGTGGTCCCTGATGACAGAAAGAAAACAGATCAGTTTCTTTCACACACTCACAAATTTTAGCAATAACATCATCTGGTAGACACATGTCATTTTTTAAAAGTGAATGTATTTTACTTAAAGTGTAATCCTGTCCTAACTCGTGTACATTTTGCATCTCTTCAACAATTGTTTGTATTGCTGAAGCAGGAAGAAGAAGCAGCCCTTGCAATTTTAGGTATAATAAACACATATTCTTAAGAAAGGACTCTTTAAAATTTGGTGGTATTTCAATGGTTTCTTTTGTTGCATCATGTAAGCTCTGGGAAGCATCTTCATATGCAAAGGCAGCAGAAGACTGAGAAATAGTTTCCTTGTACATGTCACTTATGTTATCCACTGAACATGCTCTATGTTTCCTGGACATATGAGCAGTGAATGATGATTTCACTGCGAACGTAGTTTTACAACCTGTTATTGGACATGTCACATATCGCCCCTCAACTATATGCTCTTTTAAGTGGGATACAAGTTCTCTTACTGTGTGAAATTGGCGCTGACACAGCGAAATTGCACATTTAAAATCTGTGACAACGGCTTTAGCAGTAACAGGGGGTGCAAGCACATGGTGAACCCGATAGTAATGACCTTTAAAAGCTGCGTAAGTACAAAATGTCCGCTTGCAGTCAGCGCCAACACATTTGAAAAAACAATGAGGTTCGTTCCTATGAATTCTACAATGCAACACATACCCCCTTAAAGACTCAAGTGATTTGCTACAAAAACGGCAGGTAATCATTTTAGCAAACTAGTGATAACAATAACCCCCCGTTTTATAGTTTCTTTCTTGCGTAACGGTTGGATTTTTATGAATGAAAATTAAACACTGGTTCATCAAATATTCGCTAGTACCTTTCTGAGAACAAACGGTCAAACCAACAGAAGTCAGAATAAGTGAACTATTCGTCTACCAGTGCAACATACCGTGATTCACAATGTCAACACATTCACACTCCACTCACTGACGAAATGGGCGCGCTTTCAGCAACGACGGGTGAACTTCGCCGAGTTTAATTATCCCGCGAGATTTACTTGTTACGCGATAACTAGTAATCCAATGAAAGAACAGCAACAAACACTACGGCACAGTGATTTGAAGAGAGGGAGTTCTTCTTGTTTGAAATCCAAACAGACGTTTTTTTTCGCGGGAATGTAAACTTTAAGTAAAAAAATCATTATAATTACTTTTATAACATATATATCATATAGATCATAAACAAAATTTAATATTCTGTAATAATAACAATACAAATCTCATACTTTACAAATCACAATGCACAGGTGATGCAAAATAATATACAGGAGCAGATGATCAGTAACTGTCCGTTTTGAAGACTAAGATCAAATGAAGGCAATTACAATCATAATATTTGTAATTACTCTCAAAATAAGAATTAAATTCAAAATAAATTTGCAGTGGTCTAACAGGAAGGAAATGTGTTTTATACTGGTGAAGTCCTAATATTTATGGACCTAATTAAATCTGTAATTATATTATTTTTATTTATTTAGCTAAACACATTAAAGCCACCTGCTTTTGTTTGTACACTTTTTGTCCACTTGATCATTTCCATTGAAAATATGTATTTTGTAAATTTACACTGTAGTCTGTTTGTTGCTTTGCATACCTCCACCCACTTTTTAAATGTTCAGAACCCAATCAGAACATGACTTGGGTGGTGGATCATTCTCAACGCTGCAGTGACACTGGTGGTGTGTTACTGTGTGTTGCTGGTACAAGTGGATCAGACACAGCAGTGCTGCTGGAGTTTTTAAACACTGTGTCCACTCTGTTAGACATGCCTACCTTGTCTGGCCACCTTCTAAATGTAAAATCAGAGATAGTAATTATCTTGCTCCTTGGTTTGTGTTGGCTGTCCTGCAGTCAATTCATTACTGCCTGTAGGATGCTTTTGGCTGGTTATTTGTGGTTGGTGGACTATGCTAGCATCACTGCTTTTTCTGATCCACATTAAGACACCACCACCACCACACTGTACTGCTATGATCCACCTGCTCTGTTATGGTCCTGAGCATTGAAGAACAGGGTGAAAGGAAGCAGAAAAAAAAAAATAATGTTATGGCTTTAATGTTATGGCAGATCAGTGTAAATCAATGTTTTTGTACAACCTGAAAATTAACACAATAAATCTGTAAAATGTTACAGATTTTTTCTGTATAAAATAAAATCTACCTATGAAAAGTATTATTTTAACACCACCATGCTGTAATTTTTACTGTATTTTATTGTATACATTATTGCAATTTTTCTCAGTTTAAACTACAGTAAACTGTAAATTCAACATAAGTTTGGGATTGTTTTAACATATATTTATAGTAAAATTAACAGTTTTGTTTGCTTAATCATTTTACTACATATTACTGTCAATTATACACTGCGTCCTTGTTTTCCACTTTACAATGTTTTTTTGTCATGACTTTACATCATTTCACTGTTAATTTCACAGTCATTTTTTACAGTGTATCACCTGCCAAGCAGAGGGCTTTTCGTAGGAGGCGGGAGCTGTATAAGTCCTGAAGGCAGGGGAGAGATGTTCTCACAAAGCTGGAGGGTTCTGCGGCAGGATGCTGTGCAGGCCCCGTACCATGCAGTGAAACAGCTAGTCAGGATACTCTTGATGGCCCCCTTGCAGAAGGTGATCATGATGGGGGTGGAAGCTCTTGCTCTTCTTAGCTTGCGGAGAAAGTAGAGCCGTTGGTGAGCCTTCTTGGCCAGTGATGCTGTGTTGATGGTCCAGGAGAGGTCCTCTGTGACGTGCACACCCAGGAACTTGGTGCTGCTCACCCTCTCCACAGCAGCCCCGTTGATGGATAGAGGGGCATGTTGTGTGCGAGTTCTCCTGAAGTCCACAACAATCGCCTTGGTCTTCTCAGTGTTCAGAGAGAAATTGTTGTGTTTGCACCAAGAGGCCAGCCGGCTTACCTCGCCCCTGTAGTGTGACTCATTGTTGTTGCTGATGAGGCCTACCACAGTCGTGTCATCCGCAAACTTGATGAAGAGGTTGGAGGTGTGTGATGGAGAGCAGTCGTGGGTTAGCAGAGTGAACAGGAGGGGGCTCAGCAAACATCCTTGGGGGGAGACCCCGTGTTCAGAGTGATGGTGCTAGATGAGTTACTGCCAACCTGTACTGCCTGTGTCAAGTAGCCAGTTGCACAGTGATGTGTTCAGTCCCAGTCTGTCCAGTTTCTGAATGAGCTGTTGGGGGATGATTGTGTAGAATGCAGAACTGAAATCAATAAAAAGCATTCTGACATAGGTGCCTTTCTTGTCCAGATGAGTAAGGGCTGAATGGAGAGCAGTGGAGACAGCATCATGAGTTGAATGATTGGATCGATATGCAAACTGGTAGGGGTCCAAGGAGGGAGGGAGGGAAGACCCAGCTGTGCAATACCAAGAGTCAAACATCATCTGCCATTGTGGTCACTCTTTCTTGCTGATCATCCCCATTGTCGAATAAACATGCTCAGTCAATTCCTCTCATCACCTCTCTACCTTATAACTGATGCGTGGTGAGGGGACTAGGGTGGATTGGCCGTTGCATCCTTCATGGGGATGGTGTTCATTGGGTTGAGGTCACTCCCTAATGGCCCAAAGAAGGTAAAGTGCTCTTTGGGTCGGGAAAATAACACTGTATAATGGTGCTTTTCCACTTCTCACTTCTGCTTCTCCACCAGGTAAATCAGGTCCTGGTTCTGGAAGCAGGTTCTTGTTTAGTGGCTGTTCTCTTGTGGTTCAGAGCAAGCCGAGTAAGGACTAAACCGTGGCGTGTAAACCTTGCAGAGCGCTGATTGTCCAGAGAGAGTTGTCACTCTACGCCATGCAATGCAGACGACCAGCACCAACTCTCCATCTGTAAAATTACACGCCAATACACCATGAGTAAACACTGCTTAATGTTACCATCGCCGTTGTTGTGGTTTCCAAAGCCGTGATGCGGAAGAAAGCTATAAATGTAGCCATCGTCCATGACATTCAAAATTAATATAAAAAACCCCAAAAACTTACTGTTATCCTACATCCTATGCTCATCAGCCAATCAGATTCTGCGGCTAGAAGTAACTCTGTTATAAATAAGTAGACCTCACACACTGTTTATATTTGTGTGCATGTGTTTGATGTTGAAGGGAATATTCCTACGACCCCTCATTCCCACTTCTGTTGGGAAAAGCCAGAAGGCCACAGGGGTTAATTAAAATCTTAATTGCTGTTATTAAAGCCATCTTGCTCTCCTCTCTTTCCCTCCCCCTCGCAGCACTGTGCAGAGGTTCAGTCTCTGGAAAGCGCCGTCCACATTAACAGCTGCAGACTGGCTCATCCTCCAGATGTTCGCTCTGATCGTCAGGCCAAGAAAGAAGCAGAATATAATCATCCTACCCTTGTTCATGCTGTTCTCCAACCACCCTCTACCCCTCAAAAGCTTACCATCATTGTTCATGGCTTCTATTCTGGAAATCACACTTTAAATCTTCAGAACCTGTGGTGGCTGTGTCTGGAATGTGCTAATTGCTGTTTAGTGATGCCTACACATTACTGGCTTCAGATATTGTTTTTTTTCCTCCCAGGGGAAGGTCATCAGGGTCTACCTTAAAAACATCATCACTGGTCTATACTGATAGAAAATGACAAAAATAAATTACTTGGAAGCACCCAGACTCCCAGAATTCTCCTGAGAATCACAAGTTCCAGACTGACAGCTCACCGTCCAATCAGTGAAGTGTTCAGAGCTCCACTTCACAAAATTACTAATATATTTCACATGTGTTTTAGCCTTTAAAAGCTGTTTGTTTTCATCTGTGTGTTGTCGTTACCTGTTCTGTTTGATTGCATGTGTATTTTCCTCACGTTTCTACCTTGGACTATTACTCATTTTACTTATTTAATTCCCTGAATATGGGCGGCACGGTGGTGCAGCAGGTAGTGTTTCAGTCACATAGCTCCAGGGACCTGGAGGTTGTGGGTTGGATTCCCTCTCAGGGTGACTGTCTGTGAGGAGTTGGTGTGTTCTCTCTGTGTCTGTGTGGGTTTCCTCCGGGTGACTGTCTGTGAGGAGTTGGTGTGTTCTCCCTGTGTCTGTGTGGGTTTCCTCCGGGTGACTGTCTGTGAGGAGTTGGTGTGTGTTCTCTGTGTCTGCGTGGGTTTCCTCCGGGTGACTGTCTGTGAGGAGTTGGTGTGTTCTCCCTGTGTCTGTGTGGGTTTCCTCCGGGTGACTGTCTGTGAGGAGTTGGTGTGTTCTCCCTCTGACTGTGTGGGTTTCCTCCGGGTGACTGTCTGTGAGGAGTTGGTGTGTGTTCTCTGTGTCTGCGTGGGTTTCCTCCGGGTGACTGTCTGTGAGGAGTTGGTGTGTTCTCCCTGTGTCTGTGTGGGTTTCCTCCGGGTGACTGTCTGTGAGGAGTGTGGTGTGTTCTCCCTGTGTCTGTGTTGGTTTCCTCCGGGTGACTGTCTGTGAGGAGTGTGGTGTGTTCTCCCTGTGTCTGCGTGGGTTTCCTCCGGGTGCTCCGGAGTCCAAAAACACACGTTGGTAGGTGGATTGGCGACTCAAAAGTGTCCGTAGGTGTGCGTGTGTGAGTGAATGTGTGTGTGTCTGTGTTGCCCTGTGAAGGACTGGCGCCCCCTCCAGGGTGTATTCCCACCTTGCACCCAGTGATTGCAGGTAGACTCTGGACCCACCGCGACCCTGAACTGGATAAGGGTTACAGATAATGAATGAATGAAAGAATTCCCTGAATATTAAAATTTATCATCTTCAGTTGTCTGGATATTTATGTTACACAGTGACAGTGGCCCCTTGTCGGTCCGTCAGTGTGAGAAAGGGATTAAACATTTCAGAGCCGGTTTAAGTGTAATTTTCTAAAAAAAAAAAAAACAAAACATAAATATTGTGATGTTATCTACCAAAGTGTACACTGTGACAGACTATAGTCAAATGCGACTGACACACAGTGCAGCTCTGGTCTAGGTCACCCCACTAAATGACGGGGTATGAGCTTCCATGACTTGTTAGCTACATTAGCATTCAGCCAAAGAAGCTCAGGAGTTCAGGAGCCAAGCGTGTGTTAGCCGATACACAATGTCTTTCCCACCTTAACCCACATGTACAATCTGTTTTAGCGAAACTCTCTTTAATCCTCGCAGGCCTAAGCTGTTGTGTTTGGAAGCGTTCAGACGTTTGCACATTGTGTTCAAGGCCGCATTAATTGCGTCCGTTCTGGGAACACCGGCTTCTTCTCCGGCACGAACGGCCGAGGAGCTTAAAGTGATATAAATGTCTTTGAGTGACGGCATAAATCTGGATGATGACAAATAGCCTCTTTTGAAGTCAATGCCGCATCAAATGGGATACAAGGTTTGGATTTTAAAAAGGCGGCGGCCACCAAAAAGCGAGGCACCGATACAATGTCAAAGTGACAATCTTAACTCGCCGGCGACGAGGCAAAAGGCTGGGCGCTTATCTGAATAAGAATGTCACGCCTGCTTAAATTTACATTCCCCCGCATGGACAAGGACGGCGGCGGGTGACGGGGGGGTTGGTGGAGGGGGGTAGAAAAGCAAAGAAGCAAACAATAAAGTCCTGGCAAATGAATATTTTTTTTGTCCAATGTGTGGCACAATTCATCACAATTCCAGCGTCCGAGCCTGGAGTAATATATAAACTCAGTACGCTGTCTTGTTGCAAAAATGGAAATGGACTTGGAGAAATGAGCAATTTCCCCATGGAAGGATTGGAAATTTGCAGAGGCCTGACCTGTCATCAATCATGGCGCTGGACGCTGGGGGCTTTGAGAGGGTGTGTGTGTGAGAGAGAGAGAGTGAGAGAGAGAGAGAGAGAGAGAGAGAGAGAGAGAAAGAGAGAGAGAGAGACAGGTGCTTTACCACAACCTAATGGCACAAAGGAAACACAGGCGGAGAGATATAGAGCCAATAAGACTCTGTTAATTGCTCTGCTTCTGCTCTGGAATACAGAAAACACCTGGCTACAGGCTCTCTCTCTCACTTTCTCTCTATCCCTCTGCCACTCCTTTTTTTCTGTTCTGTCTCTCACTTCTTTTTCTCTCAATCTTAGACTTCCCTCTGTTATTTCTGTTGATCTCATCTTTCTCTCTCTCCTTTTCTTTTTCACTTCTTTCTCTCTCCCTGACTTTGACATTCTCTCTCTCTCTCTCTCTCTTTATGGTTCAATGCTTTCTCTCACTCCCGCCCTCCATATTGTTCCATCTCTCTATCCCCCTCTTTCTTTCATATTTCACTTCTGCTCTCCCCATTGTCTTTTCTTTTATTTCTAGATCTCTTTCCTGTAGTTCTAATACCTCTCTCTCTCTCTCTCTCTCTCTCTCTCTCTCTCTCTCTCGTATTCCCTAAGCGTCCGCTCCCAGATTATTCACCCAAACCAATTCCTTTCAGCCGTCCAATGGTAATTGAAGGAAGGGACTGTAACATGTGACAGTAAGAGATGCTGACTGCTAGAGAGAGAGAGCGAGAGAGAGAGACATTTGAAGGTCATTCCAGTGGAGTTTGTATTATTTTGTGGCATTGTATTTTCGTGCACGCCCAAACAAAAGCGAGCCCATTGAGTTAAATGAAAGTCTGATTGATGAAAGCAGGCAATAATTCAAACAATAAACTCAGCTTCATTCTCCGACTTAATTCCAGACGACTGCTGCTCACATTTAGTTTGATTTGTGAAGAAACAACAGCATTAACCAGCGATAACATGAGGATGTAGTGGAGGGTAAATTCACACAGATGCAGTTTACGTTCGTTATTACATCTGATCTAGCCTTTATTCCCCTCCTCACACACATCATCTGCTCATTCCATGTTCTTACTTTCACTTTTCTGACTTACTGACTTGATTTCCTGTGAGGAGTGTGGTGTGTTCTCCCTGTGTCTGTGTGGGTTTCCTCCGGATGACTGTCTGTGAGGAGTGTGGTGTGTTCTCCCTGTGTCTGCGTGGGTTTCCTCCGGGTGACTGTCTGTGAGGAGTGTGGTGTGTTCTCCCTGTGTCTGTGTGGGTTTCCTCCGGGTGACTGTCTGTGAGGAGTGTGGTGTGTTCTCTCTGTGTCTGCGTGGGTTTCCTCCGGGTGACTGTCTGTGAGGAGTGTGGTGTGTTCTCCCTGTGTCTGTGTAGGTTTCCTCTGGGTGACTGTCTGTGAGGAGTGTGGTGTGTTCTCTCTGTGTCTATGATGTATTTTCCTTTTACGGCAGCTGTGAAATTGCTCCTCGGTAAGTGATATGGTATCCCAGGTGGTTGCTAGGGTACTTCTAGGCATATACAATGTGGATGCTAGAGCTAGGAGTTGCTGTACTTCTGTCAATTTTTCACTAGATGTGTTTTCAATCCTGTGGACAACAATGGAATGATTTTTAAATACATACCTTCAAAGGAACACAAATCCAAAGCTCTTAAAGCACTTAAAGATAACTTTAGGATTAATATATGGGAAAAGTAACAGGAATGTTTCTGCTTCTAGACGTTTGGTTCTGACAGGTGTGTAACCATGGTACGTAGTGGGTTTTCTGGTGTTGAATCATTCGTCCAGATGCCCACTGCTTATAATGAGCCTGTATTATGACTCTGTGTGTGTGTGTGTGTGTGTGTGTGTGTTTTTCAGGTATTTTGTGCATGAACCTCTCCACCATCTGTAGCCTGAGTGCGATGATAAGTAGCAGATGTTCTCTCCATCAGGAGCTCCAGGGATCAAGCCGTACTCTGTCTCTGGGGTTTATGGGCTATGCAGACACTCTGTGTGTGTGTGTGTGTGTGTGTGGTATTTATAGTATGAGGAAGTGTGTGAAGATGTGGATGTCTGCAGCTGTAATGAAGGTTTTTTTTTTTAAGTAATTCACCCATCTGGTTTGTTTTTTGGGTGAACATTATAGTCACAGCAGCTCTTTGTTCTGGCTGACGCTGCAAGAAATCTGTCATGTGAAGTCATCTTCCAACAGGATTTCTGCCAGTTTTCATCAGTTCTGGATATTAACTGGGGCACTATGTGACTTTTGGGGATTTGGGGACATCTCTGGTGGAAATATGTAATTACATGCATCATGGGGTAGAACATGTGGAGCTTTTCCACAGCGTGGTACCTACACTACACAGCTCTACTTGTCTCTGCTTGCTGATAGGTCCCTGGTTCCTAGTTTGTTTTCCACGACCATAGCTTCCCCAGAAATATTTCCGGTTTCTAACAGGAACAGCGGCTTTGGAAACCACAACAGCAGCAGCTGTAACGGTAAGCATTGTTTGTGTATTGGCACGTTGTTGTTGTTGTTTGGGACTGAACACAGCTCCGTCATCAGTTCAGACAGATCAGTAGAGTTTGTTCCTTCCTTGTTGCAGCAACCAGCTCTCGCTGGATTCTTTCATCGGCCACCGATCCAAGGAGCGTTTGAACCTCTTCAAAAGACCACGGCGTCATTTTACGAGCTGCCGTCGTGAGTCGGATAAAAACAAACGTGATCTCTGCTGCAGCTGGAGATTTTACAGATGGAGAGTTGGTGCTGGTCGTCTGCGTTGCGTGGCGTAGAGTGACGACTCTCTCTGGACAATCAGCGCTCTGCAAGGTTTACACGCCACGGTTTAGTCCCTACTCGACTCGCTCTGAACCACGAGAGAACAGCCACTAAACAAGAACCCGCTTCCAGAACCAGGACCAAGCAGAAGGAGAAACATAGAGTTCCATGCAGTGGACAAGCTCCAATATTGTCTTTATTTTAAAGCCCAATAAGCTTTAAGATGAAAAAATTGTGTACTTTTAATTTCAAATACTTGAGTACCAGAGTACGCCCTGTGTATAGTGTAGCTTTTAATACAGAGTAGACTTGGTCAGTATTTAAATTGCCCTTAATTTTGTTGCCCACTGTAGAAGCAGGTACAAACTGTAGACTTATTGGGGCATGTTGATTGGTTGTTACATGACACTGTCTTACGCAGATTGCATGAATATATTGCCTTCTGTCATAAGCTTTTCAGAAAACTAGTGCATCATGACAATTGCATTTGATGGTGAAGTTTATAAACGTCAATATTCAAAAGAATCAGGTGAACTATAACTTAATTTCCACTCACGCCTCACAGTTCTGCAATATTAGTAGCAGAGATTAGCCGCCTTAAGCCACAGCAAGGGGCAAAGATCATTTACAGTTACCAATAAACACAGGCCTCACATCAGATTAGCTCTCTGCTGGATGAGTGTGTTATACGAAGGTAGAGCCCCATGCAGAAAGAGAGTCTCATAAGTAATTAGACGACCTGCTGACAATGCATTAACGACAAACTCTTGACAGGTCAGGTGTCAATGGCCACCAATTGGGAGACAGTGCTGTGAACATTAAAACTGTCCAAAATTAACTTGTGTAGCCACCTGCAGAAATGATAGACGGCAACAAATGGTTTCCAGACAATGCAACTCCTAAATCTACACTGGACACAATACACTTTAGTAGAAAATGATTAGACGTAGTTATTAGGTTTAAGTAGATTTACATAAAGCTACAATTTGGTTATTTATCAAAGGCATGAGATACATTTTTTTCGCTAAGAAGGCACAGACCATGTTGATGTACCTTCAGAAGGAACAGCAGTGGTGTTAAAGTCCAGTTGTTCTCTAAAGGTTCAGAAGGAGAGGGATATTGATGAAATATGATGTGAAAATATCAAATGAAAGTCCTAGAGTTGAAGGTACTGATGGTGCCACAATTTCTTCAGAATCCAAGGGCAGGGATCTAGAGTAGTGCAAGAGCTGCAGTGGTACCCACCCCCTGCCCCCATGACTGTGTTTAACAAATCAAATTAACCTTTTTTAAATAAAAATAAATACATAAATAAATAAATGAAATCTAAAGTTTTACAGACTCGTGTACAGGAGTGGTGATAGTAACCAGACGTCTACAACACAAACAGCATTTTTTATTTCCTCTTCACAAACCACCAGCGAACTGCATCTGTGTAAACAGCTTTATGTGAGAATTATTGTGATGATAATAACGATGATAAATAGGTGGAGAATCTAAACAAGTGAGCTCTCCTCTGAAAATAACATGCTCAGAAACATATTGTATGTTCCTTTTCACCATGAATGCATAAAATACCTTTCTATGACGAGCTTTTAAAGAGCATTGAATTATTCAGCATTCTTCAGATGCCTTTCACTGCTGCTGTGAATATGGAAATATGAAGAAAACGCCAACAGTTATGAGTGAAAGCATCCTGGCTAAATTTTTATACTTGTGTATTTTGTGCATTAAGTAATTATGAAGATAAAGGAAGATATTTGTATAGTGAAACCCCCTGAAGATATTCCACTTTAAAGCTAATAAGAGCCTGCGTCTGTGATGCTAGCTGAGCCCCTTTGGATTTCTTATTTCATTATTAGCATCTTTTAAGTGACATATTTCTTTAAGAAAACAGACAATCCCTCTTTTTTTGCTCAGTGCCCTTTGCCCACTGTGTTCAGGTGAGTTCAGCTTCTCTAAGCAGCTCTGATAACCGTTTGATTCTCTCTGTAAAAAGCTCTTTTCTCCACAGCCCTGTGGGTCAACAGCAGCTCCAGGGTTTCTCCTTAATTACTTAAAAAAAACATGCTGTTTGAAGGGAGGAGGAAAACACCCCACGTTTCTCCTGCAGCGCGAGAAGCTGATACCCTTTTTAAAGTTAAAAGTCCTGGAAGGTGGGCTGAGTGAAGGAGGAGATGCAGATGTGATGAGAGGATAAGAGGAGGATGAAAGAGGAGAAGGAAGAATCTAATTCAGTCGTGTGCTCCCCTGTAGGGTGGGATTACCACTACACTACCGCTCCACTTTCTGAGGACGGATGTTGGACATCGGGTCAGGACTTTTTCTTTAAATGAGTGTGTCATTAAAGGAGCAATCACCCACATTCTCCAGTGATTCTCCTTTATGTTATGAACCAGAGGTTTTTACTGACAACTAGTGGCCTGGATGTGTCAGGGACTCTGTACTAAACTTATATCAAACATCATTGTCACAGAGTGGGGAACCTGGGCTGTTTCTCAGTATCAAAAACACAAAAATGGACTTGTGTTCTCTCGCCAGAGTAAGTTAGTGATGCTGCTTTGAACGGTGGGATTGTCAGGTCAAACTCGGCGAGTCATGAACCAATGCATTCTCATTATTTTCGGTGGCGTGAGAACATCTGGATCTTTTAACCATTCTTAACTTGGGCATTAGATGCCTTCAAACAAAAACACAAGAACATAAGAGCACACACGAATGCATACTGAAAAACAGTCCTGATCTATAGCGCTGTGGCCTGACCCCCTGGAGATGGGATGGTGGGGGCATGCTAAAGACTCTCTGCTGGCCATACGCCACTTGCCAGAGCTCTGACACATGTGGTAAAGGTTGGAATCCAGAAGTCTCGAGCCACTCAGACTGAGGTGGGTCTGCAGCTACATGACCCTCCTTGTTTGGTTCTGGCCAGGAGTACCTACTGTTACAAGCTCAACGAGAAACACCTGAAGGTGCGCTGATGGATATAAAGGGCTGGGGAGAGTTGAGGAGAGACTGACATTGATTTTGTGTGGTTTGCTGAGCCGAAAGGCCGTGGCGTTTAGTTTTTGATCATTGTTTGTGTAAATAAATGACACAAGGCACAATAAATCCAACTTTCCACTTCACATTCATCAGTGACCTCCTCCCATCCAAAAGCTTTATAACGGGATGATGATAATGATGGGGAATAGTGGTCAACTGGGGAAAATAAATAAAAATTTCTGTGGGAGCTAGAATTACCAGAACCTTCTCTAAACATTTGTAAAACTATTTTTTCCTGATGTCACCATATTATTAACAACAAGAACAACGGTGTGAGGAGCTTTAAAAGTCAGACATCTGGTTCCATTCACAGAGAACCACTTTAAAATAAGACTACAATTATGAATTATTAATAGGGTTAAAAACCTGTTAATTACATGGTTTTCAATCAGGCTGTGAAAAGACTTCTGTATAAAACGACACTGTTGGTGGTGTTAGATAAGTGTTAAGCTTAGTATAAGTTATGTGCTGGAGCTGACAGGGTTAATGTCGACTGATGGAGAAGACAAAATATCTGAGGCTTACTGTAGATAAATGTGGGTTCACTATTTGGCAGACATCAGCTTACTGTTGCCCTTTCTCTCTCTGTGTTAGAATGTATAATGGTAATTTGATAATGTGCAATTATTTGTCATTGTACAACGTAGGCATTTGGGGAATCAGTGCTTTGCTCAAGAACACTTCAGCTGTGGATGTTCCTGCCGGTCCTGGGGATCAATCCAGTCGGTCTCTTACCATTAGGCCAAGGCTGGCCATTTGATTATTAATGACTACTATTGTATTAACAACATTATGACTATTAAAAAATAGATTTTAAACCATTTGAGTGTAGCCTTGTAAAATGGCACAGTGTATATATTTGATTTTATCAATTTCTCTAGAACCCACACTAAACTCAATCCCCTCAATGATTTTATTCACATCAACTGTTCATTTATAAAAATTAATAAAAGGGGATCCAGCAGAAGTTAAGATTTTAGAGCAAACTCATTTTGATTGTATTTTCTGTAAATGGAGGTCAGAATAAAAACAAATTACATACAAATGATGTGGAAGATAAATTATGTATTCACACTGGACAAATACAGCTGGACACAGTGTAAAATTCGATTTAAAACTGATTTATAACAATCATGGCTTTACCGACTGGACATGGACTGGGAGCAGTTGGCGTGATTGGCTCCCTGCAGATGTGAAATGGAAAACATGTTGTTTAAATGAAATATATTTCATGAAATAACAGAATAATTTAGCAATTATTGCATACATTCTCTCTCTCTCTCTCTCTCTCTCTCTCTCTCTCTGTTTCTCTACGGGGAAAAAGTTGCTTGTTGATGTGTCAAAAGATTTAATGGTGTTTTTCCTAAAATTCTTTAGGAGAACCAGCCTTATACAAAAAGGAATTGTGAGATATCCATAATGCAATGCTTTTGAGCGCTGGTGAGAAATGCTGTAGCTCTGTTGGATTCCTGTAAATCTGCAGCAGAATAATGTCTCAGCACTGAGACCAGCATGAGACGCCACAGAGACCTCCACTGAAACTCAAGCAGAGACACTGGAAATTCTAGGACTATTTCGTTCTCCATCTTTCCATCTGTCTCTAATATTGACCAGGAGACACTACAGAGAAATTTAGGATACTACATATATATAAAATAGGGATACAAAGGAGTTGGGGGTATTAATGAGACAATAAAGAGATACAGGAGATGCTACAGAGACATTAAGGAGATGCTACAGAGAAGCTACGGAGCAACTAAAGTGGTGTTAATGAAAAACTACAGATATTAATCTTCTCCTTCTCATTTTCCTGTCTCTCTCTGCCCCTGATCCTCTGTTTTTTTCTCTCTGTTTCTCGTTCAGGTCTCACTGCGGGTGGTTGATGCAGCAGGAGTCAAGCCAAAGGCTGCAATTAACCTAAACTCCAGCTCTATTCTTACTTCCCCTTTGTTATGCATCACATACTTCCTCCTCATCACACTTCAATTATTTTGATGAGCTCAGACTAAACGGCAGCAGAAACATACAGTAGGAAGCAGCGTGATGCAGCTCAGAGAAAATCCTGCGTCCTGCTGACTCAATCTGAGACGAACCGTGGCCCAGAGTCTGTCTTACAGCCCAGAGTTTGATGCAATTTTCTGATGCAAATGTATTGGCCTCGTGACAAACCGCTGAAGTCGTGTTGTCTTTCAGTCGTCCTTGTCTTTAGAGGCATTTCTACAGAGTTCCAGCTTCACTCCGGACTTCTCTGACAAACATCAGCCCCTTGTTTATTAAACTGCTCCGACCATTTCTCCTGGTGCTCCGGGTTCTTCTGATGGTCCAGACACATGTTGGTAGTTGAATTGGCTGTTTGACATTTTCCACAGGTGTGACTGAGTGAATGTGTGAAACTGTCCACAGGTGTGTGTGTGTGTGTGAGAGAGAGAGTAAGTGTGTGTAAAAAAACTGTCCACAGGTGTGTATGTGTGAGTGAGTGAAACTGTCCACAGGGGTGTGTGTGTGTGTATGTGTGAGTGAGTGAAACTGTCCACAGTTGTGTGTGTGTGTGAGAGAGAGAGTGTGTGTAAAAAAAAAACTGTCCAGAGGTGTGTGTAAGTGAATGAAACTGTCCACAGGTGTGTGTGTGTGTGTGTAAGTGAGTGAGTGAGTGAGTGAGGTGAGTGTGAAGCACTGAAATGGAAGAATTAACAAAGGATTTAATTAAAAAAATTAAAGAAAGAAACACAAGTAGAATTAACAATAATTAAAAAAAAGTAACAAATTAAAGATTGTTTTTGCTGTGAATTTAATAAGAATTAACTTTAAGATGTTATTTATATTTTACCACCCTCCCACTTTAGCACAGCACCAATGTTTCAGCCGATGAACGATGTTTTGTACAGATTCACTCTTTCACCAGCCGCCTCTTTGTGAATCACTGATTGGGAAAGTATCGAGCTCCAGAGCCATAACCATCTGGACCTAAAGGACACTGATCTGGAGGGAATTGTTTGACCTCAGAGCTGCGTGTGAAAGGTCACTCCTCTGAGACTCGTCTGTTTAATACCTTGTCCTTTAGCCTGAAGCTTTTCTTCTCACATCTGTCAGAGAAAATGGACCTGAGAAGATTACCAAAGAGCCCAGAACTCTCCCTCTGCCGATCCAGTCCAGCTCCGAAAGAGCTCATCGTATAACTGATTACACACAGGAGGGACGTCTCGATTATACGCGCTTAGTAGAACATTTAATATTTATCATCACCCTGCGTCCTTCAGGAGTGTCTCTCTGAAACAACATGCAATACCTTTCAAATAAGAAAAATCACCCTCTGAACTGATGTAAATATCTTTGTAATTCGTCAGGTGTCAGGAACAAGGTAACTTTTTAAGAGGAGGAAAAATATTCTTCTATTTCATTGTTATTTAATGCAACAAATAAGTGTTTGTGAAGGAGGGGGTGTAGATGCAGTTAAAAACAAAAACCATGTAGCTCCAGTTTTCTGGATGTTTAGTTTACTACACTGGAACACAGCTGTTGTCCATCAAATTTCACGATGAATGGTCCAATAGAAATGCTCCAAAATCGCTTGAAATCAGATCTTAATATTGACAAACCATGGGGCATTGGCAGTGGTTCTAGACCATGAGTACAGCACAGACTTCACCAAGCCTGACTCAAACAGAGTACTACGTGTATGTGAATAGGGGGGAGTCAGTGAGGCCCTGAGTAGCTGCAGGTGAGAGTCATTGCTAAGGGGTAGGGCTAGAGAGGAGATGAAGCAGGAAAGGATCATACCCAGGATGAAGGGTTTGTTCCAAAGAAACACTATGATAATGATTCAGGAGAGTGAGTATACGCATAGTTTCATATTGTGGTATAAATAAAATAAGCTATGTTATTATTTTGTAAAGTGTCTCAGTATGGAGGACCCCCCCCTCCAAAAAAAAAAAAAAAAAAAGAGAGGCATGTAAATAAATATTTAATACATACATGCACTACTAATTATTTTAATTTATTTCAATTCTTAATATTTTTCTGCAATTCTAAATTTCAACATTGTTGTTTATACATTTCTCTATTTCTGCATCTGTATGTTGAGTGGGCGGTCCTAAACTTACTCTATGTCAAGATTGGTCAGATTGGCAAACAGCTCTGTGGCTTGTGTCTGGACAGTATTACCTACAGATTGGGGACTTCACAACAGAGATGTACCGCATTTATTTATTAATTTATTTTTATAATTATTCATTTATGCCTTTTTAGTCCTCCGTATTGGAGATTAAGCATCATCTCTCAAGGTTTTTTCAATTTTCTGGCAACACAGTAATCAAAATGGACTCCAAAGTAATAAACACAGAAACAGCCGATTCTTAAAATGACGCATTCAAAATACAGAGTCAAAAAAATTCCAGAAATAGACTGAATAATGTTTTAACAGCGCTACGAGATCAGTGTTGTGGAAGATTACTCAGAAGAAAAAGAGGAAATTTTAATGCAGAGTTACAAGTCAGTCATGAACACGAGCAGCGTCTCCAGCACTCCGAGCTTAATCATGGCTTTATGATCACTTCTTAAATATGAATGCGCTCATTAGCAACTATTACCACTAGCACTGCACCCTGACATGTTACTGAATGGGGTGTAATTTCAGAGGTTTCGTACATTTGGGGACTTCTTATCAAGTCTGTAGATGTGTATGTGTTACAGTGAGATGAGGACAGCTGGGCAGAACATAAACCCATAGATACATGTCTACGTATGAAAAGGAAAAATGATCTTATGTTGTTTACATTCAATCTAAAAGAGAGAAAGCCATTTGACCACCTGTTTACTGTTTCTAAATGTGAGTTCCTGCTAAATGCAACTGGGGCAGCACATTGGTTGTTATTATTTCACAGTTATCCTTTACATTTATGACATTTTGACAGACGTTCTTATCCAGAGAGACTTACAAGGTTACTAAAAGGTAGGCCAACACAGTGTTAGGAGTCTTGCCTAAGGACTCTTATTGGTGAAGCATAGACTGGTGGCCCAAAGGTTCCCTTGCTGGCCAACAGCACAGAGCAGGAAGAGGAGGGTAGACAGACAACTTGTGCTTGCTTAGGACCCCCAACCTTGGATGGCATCACATTATGATGCTTTTCCTCGACGTAGTACCTACTCTACTTAGCTTTTCTAATTTTGCGTCAGGTTAATCTGGTCCTAAAACCGTGGCGTGTAAACCTTGCAGAGCACTGATTGTCCTGAGAGATTTGTCACTCTACGTCATGCATCGCAGACGACCAGCACCAACTCTCCATCTGTAAAATATCCAGCTGCAGCAGAGATCACGTTTGTTTTTATCCGACTCACGACGGCAAATTGTACCTGGTTGGTTTTCTACTAAATTTACTTTTACAAGTAGTGAGTAGATGAGAGTAGAGTAGGTACCATGCAGTGGAAAAGCACCATTAGACCGTGGAGTCACTCAAATGGACAGGTGCTAAAAGCACGTAAAACAGAAGCCTTTTGTACAAAGGATATACTCTCAAATTGAAGACGCTTCTCAATTTTCTTAGAATGCTGAACCAGTGCCAAGTAACGTGTAAGTGATCGGATGAAGAAAACAGTTGTGTTTACTACACATCATTTAACTCCCTCAAAAAGCTGGTGCTCAAATAATCATTACAGGATTCACCAGTTTGGGCCAAATCCACCAAAATAGCCGCTTTGAAATCCGATTAAATTCCCCTGCATCATGAAATATCCATCACAGGTCAGAAACTATTAACATGTTTGCTGCTGTGGCAGACTACAAAGAGCATAAGTCTCGACAGATCATCACAGCAGAGTCAAATATCATACATTCACAAATTTAAGGGCCATAATATTCCAGAGGCTCGGCCCCTGCCACTTCTCGTGTGCATATTCCAATACAAAACGTAGAGTCTGATGCAACCTGTTGCAAGGCTCCTCAAAGAGCAGGCTCCGTCTGTGTGGGAAAAAAAATGCAATTAGGGGTCCCCAGCAATTAGTGCCTAATCTTAGTAATTATCCTGATGATCATAGTTTGAAAGGGAAGCATTTGTAAAGAAAGCAGAGTTCAACATTGTGAGCATTAAGCAGATATTATGCTCCGTTTCTTATTAAAATCAAAAGGAGCAATTATGTCACATGGTGATGAATCCCTGCATCCCCAGCTTTGAAAACCTCCCAAACATCAAATGCAAGATTTCGCTTTTATTCACAGCCCCTCTGCTCAGAGAGTCAGTCCCACCAGGCCCCGGGAACATGCGACGGCGCTGGAGCTGGTGTCATTACACCCAAGTAAACACACTCCAAAGCCAGAAAACACCTGCTTTGCCTAAATATGAGCACATTCTTAAACCTGGAGTCGACAGCTTTATATTGCTTTGCCCTGTCCATGTGTATTTTTTTTTTATTAGATTTGCCTTCATTCATTTTTGAAAGTGTCCTGGTGATTGAGAGATGATTAATAATAATAATAATAATAATAATAATAATAAGCCAGTCCAGCAGGGGGACTTGAGAATGAGATAAAGAGGTTTAACCCTAAATCATATGGAAGATGCTGTGGAAAGTGGTATGGTGTGACGTCAGAGTTTTAGGAAAGATCAGTTTTTTCTTTAAACACGACACCATTAAAAAATAAAAGTCTTCACCTTGGACAGAGATCTTTTGGAAACCTTTTTCATGGAGTCCAAAAATACCATTTTTTTGGGGTCAGGAGGCTGAAACAAACCTCAAGTTAAAGATCTAGACACCACTTTTGTCTCAATTCTCAAAACTTCTCACAACCTCCAGGATCTCAGCATTGAAACTTAGATGTGTACCGAAGGAGAAGAGACCACCCAGGAACCTGAGACTCCACAGCTGTGTGACAGTGACGTGATCTGCTTCACTACAACACACCGTCTTGTGGCTAACTGTGAAGTGTGTAAAAATGAGACTCCTTTCTTCAGTAATGCACTGTACTTAATGAGGAATTAAAACACTCAGGACTTACGCTCTGGTCTTAACCTGAGGCTGGACGAGGGTTTTCATTTTAACCAGACCGGGGACACACACACTCTCACACACACAAACTAATGGTTTGAAGCCTGTGACTGATTAAAAGAGTGGAAGCCATTGGTGCCTGTTTGGCCTGAATGAAACCTACAGCAACTGTTGATCCCTGATATTCACCTCCAGACGCCCCCCACCCCAAACCACCCCTGCTCTGAATCAGGGACAACACGACAAAGTCACCAAAGTTCAGTGAACCGTCAGTGACCCAATTTCATAGAAATTAATAAAATAATTCATACTGGATCACAAGTGCTGACATTATGTTTATTTTTATTTTCACTGCTTTAAACTGTTGTCCACTGACTCATCCTCTAATCTTAGAGAAAGATCCTGTTCAAACTCCAAATGTTTTCATCTGATGAGTGCCTGTATACAGTCTTCTGATTGGCTGAAATGTTTTCATTTGGCAGCCCATGGTTTATGGAATTATTTTCCCTACGAATGGATGGGGTGCAAGAGTTAGTACACTTCACATGTGATGATAGTTGCATCAGTTTCACCCAAAACACCACATCAGGTACCATGTTTACCACTTAGCAAACAGTTGGGATACACCATAGCAACAATCTAGAAACACAATAGCAACATCAGCAACCAACTGGGGCATTGTAAATCACCTGAAATAACATGTCAACTGCTCTAGAGTTCACCTGGAATATTATAGTAACCACCAAGAAATATCCTGGAACCACTTGGCAACCATTTTAGAAACCACCTGTGATGCAGTAGGAACAACCTAAGAAGACAATAGCAACGGCTCTAATCCCCACCTGAAACACCATAGCAACCACAAAATATATAAATAAATAAATAATAAATAAATATCTTACAACCATCCACCTGAAATGACATTAGACACCTTGGCAACCACCTGAAGTGGTTTAACCACATGAAATAACTTGGCAACCATGAGTGATGCAGTAAGAACCTTCTAGAAACACCATAGCAATTGCTTTAGTCTCCACCTGGAATACTGCTGTAAGTATGAAATCTTTGGCACCTATGCGCATCTGGGATACCATAGCAACTACCAACACAACCACCTGGAATACCCTGGCAACCATCTAAGCACAGAATAATTATAGCATCACTGAGTAAAAAAATTTTTAAATCTTATGTGATTTTAAAATGCTGCAAAGAAAATGATACCACAATTAGATGAGTTTAAGCATCAGCGATGTTTATTAATGTTTTAATTGTTTGCGTTAAACTGTCATTCTCATAATTAAAAGGTGTTTATAATTTTCCTTTCAATTCAAAACAGCCTTTTGAACAAAGTCTTTTTTTCTTCTTTAAATGAAATGAATAAAAATAAAAATAAGGAATGAATATTTGCATCAAAACAACATCACGTAAACAGCTCTGCATTTGTTTCTCCTCCAATCTGTCTTCCCAGATGCCTCTCTGGATGAGAATACATATTCATTTATGCGATATGTATCATATTTTCCTTTCTCTATTCATCTAAACTTCAGAGGAGTTTGGGCCGTTGTTAGCGAGAGGCATTGGCTGTGATTTGGCGGCAAAATGGAAAGGTCTGGAACAACATGTGTATGCGATATTTCAGCATGGTGCTGAATGGGAATTGATGTGATGCCACCCTGTGCAATTGAACACCAAATTCCTTCCCACATCCCACTAATTCATTTTTTTTTTCCTTTCTTTCCTCCTCCCTCTTTTCCTGCGTGTTTGCGAGCAGCTCCGGCTCCATGCAGAGTGAAAATCAATTTGCCGTCTCGGATTGTCATATTCCCCTCACCTTGCCTCGCGCCTGCAATTATTGTCTCCCAGCCACTTCTCGCTGAGAAAGGCTCCCCTGAGTGGCAATCCATTTTTTTTATAAGCAGACAAACCACACACACACACACACACCAGAAGATTAGAGTCAGATCCAGGTGACCCTGCCTTATGAAAGACTTAGAAAGAAGAGAAAGAGTTGCCTGTCTTTATGAGAATGAGTGATGGATGACAGACAGAGAAGTATGAGCAGTGTTTGCTCACTCCCTGCTATTAAACCTGCACCTGTGAGTCATGGTTAAATATCTACTTATAAAGTTGCATGTATTGAAAGGGTTAAACATTTCTGCTTAATTAAATGCTCAGATAAGAATGAATGTCAGGTTTGCGTTGCTGTGAAATGCTCATTTCTAGAAAAAATCTTGCAAAAGTCATTGTTTACTATGGTAACACGAGTCGTTCTGATTCTGCTCCACTTCTAACGTCAAGTGCAGAGATTTTAGAATGGCCCCGCCCCCTCGTCTGAGTCTGTCCAATCACAGCCTTGGACCTGCGTTTATGTGAGAGCGCAAAGACAAGGTTAAATGCAACAAAAATGAACACAACGAGCGCGGAGAAATAAGAGCACTGAGTAAAAACGGAGAAGAAAGAGAACAGAGTGAAAACGGCTAAAAACCAGAGCTTCTGCTCCTCGCTCCTCACTGCTGTGCGCTCGGGGTCGGGGTGAACAGCGAGCGGCTCATTATCATTTAAAGGAACAGGTGCTGAAAGCGGGCGTTCTGAACAGGGGCTGTTTACACAGGGGGAGAACACTGCTGTGGGGCTCGTGGGGTTTGGAACAAAGCAGGTCACAGACGTTTCATTAAGAAACAGAACTGTGTTCCACTGTGGAGACGAGGGCGGATGTGTCTCTTATTTGAAAATTCACCTAATTTCTGGTTGTTTTAAGTGATTATAGCCAGTGAAAATGTTTAGTTCGATATCAGTTTAAAATGTTTCAAAAGATGTTTGAAATCATTGTTTCTCTTTAGAAAATTGTATAATATTTTTGTGAAAATCTCTGAATAAAGAAGTTTAGATGAAAGATCAATTACTAGATTTAATAAAAAAAACATTTTAAACAAGATATAATTGTAGTCTCCAAATAAACTGAAGTTCCCTTGCAGGGTGTTGTAGGATTTTACTGATGTTGATTACTGCTGGGCTTCTTTCCTTTTTCTCTTCCCATGTCATTATTCCATGGAAGTGACAGTAGATTTGAGAGCGTGGGTTTAGCGTCTGCATGTTTGGACCAGACCTGGTCTCCTCCGCCTCTGACATACATCACCGTAACGGCACGTGGTACGTTCTGACACTTTTATTAAATTATTTACAATCAAAAATAATCACAGAGGGGCCTCCTCCAGTGCCAAACAAGTAAATAAATCACAGCCTTAATCGAATTGTGGCATGCCGTACGGGAAGGGGCTTTGTTAATAGGCCAGTCACCTTAACTCTCTCACTGCTGTCATAAACCAAACACGCTTTAATTCCTCCGAGATCCGAGAGGAGAGAGAGTTTCAGACGAAGGACATATGAAGCCATGAGTGTTTTTTATTTTGGTTCATTTTGTTTGGAAGTGACCTGATGCTGAAGACCCCTGGGGCTTTCCAGCACAGGCCCAAGGCAAAGAGCCACCATGCATGTCAAACAGACAGGACGCTGGCAAACATCCCATTCTCCATAATGAGAGAAATGCTGCACACAGAAAATATGGAGATTTTCATGTTTTCGCATTTCAAATTATGTTTGTGCTCACACACACACACACACACACACATACACACAAGGTCACACTTAAGACAAGACCTCCTGAAGTAATAAATAAAAGGAGGATGTATTAAGAGTTTGATAAGATTAAGTACATATTTTACTAAGAAAAAGCTCCCCAAACATCTGGTCATTTCTACATTTTGCTGCGTCATAAATAATAGTTGGGCGGCATGGTGGTGCAGCAGGTTAGTGTCACAGTCACACAGCTCCAGGGACCTGGAGGTTATGGGTTCGATTCCCGCTCCGGGTGACTGTCTGTGAGGAGTGTGGTGTGTTCTCTCTGTGTCTGTGTGGGTTTCCTCCGGGTGACTGTCTGTGAGGAGTGTGGTGTGTTCTCTCTGTGTCTGCGTGGGTTTCCTCCGGGTGCTCTGGTTTCCTCCCGCGGTCCAAAAACACACGTTGGTAGGTGGATTGGCGACTCAAAAGTGTCAGTAGGTGTGTGTGAGTGAATGTGTTAGTGTGTGTTGCCCTGTGAAGGACTGGCGCCCCCTCCAGGGTGTGTTCCTGCCTTGTGCCCAATGATTCCAGGTAGGCTCTGGACCCACCGCGACCCTGAATAGATAATGAATAAATGAATTAATCATAGTTGGTTTCGCTATTTTTAGATAAATCCAATGAAACTCTCAAACACACAAAAAAAGTGCTGTTATCCACTTGTGAAACATTGCCATTTTAATCTTCTGGAGCTTAGTGTTAATAAAAAAGGTTAATTTTAGAGTTAGGGAAAGTGATTTCTCACGCTGTGTTACACGAAAAAAAAAAAAGAGTCACATGAACATCAAGTGAAATAGATAGTAAAAGTTTTACAAAACGCTAATTAAATTTAGTTGAAGACAGGGAGTTGTAGTGAACTATGCACAGATTCACCTGGACACCAGGCTGTTTCCTTAGAAACATAGGTCATTCAGGTAAAATTTTTCCCTGAGACTCTCTCCCTGCTGAAGTTGTTTGTGTGTTTGTACAAACAGAGATGCATGTTTTCGGAGATGTGATCACATCAGCTTGTTAGTTCAGAGTGACCGCCGGGACTCTCTGATGTTCAAAAGCTGCTGAGTTATTTCCCCCCGTCCGATCCATGAGCGTCTGATTCACGGATTCATCAGGATCTTTTGATCAGGATCGGTCTCCAGCAACAAAGCCAGAGAAGGGCATCACAGACGGCTAATAAACCCTCAGAAGCTCCACCTGAGGAGCTCTGCCAGCATCTGATAGAGCGCGCGTGTGTGTGTGTTTGTGTGTGTGTGTTTGCTTATCATTTCTCTGCACTCTCCTGTGTCAATCTCTTTAAACACCCCGCCCCAGTCCAGGCACCATTTGGAACTCAGTAACAGGTGATTTTATGACAGTGAGGATATTAGAGGTCGTGAATTACTTCCTAATCCCTGAAGGAGTCCGTTTACACTTCAGAGAGTGCACTCCCCTCTCCATGTTAACTGTGTTTAACACCATCTATGTAGAGAATCTCACACCACCTAGCCACTATTTTCTACTATATACACACACATACACTTTACGGCTCCTTCGCTGTTCCTCCACCCACACCCTCCTTTTTCAATCAACTGGAAAAAAGCAAAGGAAAAGAAAGAATAATACTCTGTTCAACTGAATTCAGAAAGTGATTAAAAGAAAGTTGAAACTATAATTGTGCCAGTGTTCAGACTCTAGACAAATCACAATTTAGACCTGTATTCAAGTCTCTCTCTCTCTCTCTCTCTGTCTGTCTGTCTGTCTGTCTCTCTCTCCCCCTCTAATAATCCTCTTTTATGCAGAAAACCAGTTAAACCTTTCACTCTGGACTAGTTTACGTCACTGGTTCATTCCCATGGCAGTAGTAGTTGTAACAACACACGGTGATTGTGAAAACATGGCTGACACTAAACTCGGCCTGAGAGGAGACAAGCACCACGCGCTGCAGAGTGTGAATGTGTCAGACTGGACTTTCTTTGTAGTTTCCCCATCTTTTTCCACAAGTTTTAATGTAGATACCAAACAGCAAACTCTAACAAAAGGATATCAGCGAAACAAAATGAGAATAAACACAGCAGCTCTTCTCTCTCTTCAGCTGATCCTTTTTTATCCCATTTCTACCTTTAGCTGACCCTTCTATTTTGTCTTTTCTCTCTTCAACTGATTCTTTTCTCTCACTGAGATACTTTTCTCATTTTCTTTTTCGTGTTCTGATTTCTTTTGGTTTGGTGCCATGTTCTTTTCTTTTCTTTTCTTTTGTCTAGTCTCATACGTTTTGCCAACCACTCCTCTCCAGTGTTTAAATATCCACCTTCTCAGGTGGATGTAGTTTAGGCAATCAGCCTGAAGCATTCTGGGAATTGGAGTTTTCGGTGGAGGCTGCTGTAGATGAGAGCCCCTGCTGCTCCTCACTGGTAGCAGGTGGTGCTGAAGACTGTTTACTAATGATAAGGGTTTCTGAGGTTTGAATTGCCATGGAATATTGATTCCGTCGCTCTAAACTTAAATTTTGTTTTGCATTCATTACAGCAGCTACATCATGAAGCCAGCACACAGAGCCACAGTGGCTAACAGACTGGTGCAGAACTAACTACCTGTCTCTCAATTAGCCTCTTTCCACCAATCTCAATGATCAGGCCTGTGTTTGCCCTGGTTTTGATGGGAACCTTCACCAAGCTGCTGACTGTTTTAACCAGGACAGTGTTAGAGCCAGATATAAACGGATAGAGTCAGGACAGAGTTGTGTTTTATTCACTGTTTACAGCTCAGTCAGATCTGAGTGAGATGTGGTACACAAGGAAGCTATGTTGGGTTCTGAGTCATCTCCTGAGCTTGTGAACAGTGGAGAAAAGTAGCCAACGCACATTGTGTCGTGCTGAAAACAGCCCCAGAGCATGTTCCTGTTTTTGTTTCCTTTCATTTCCCAGTTTTCTTTTTAAATCAGAAGTTGGATAACAGGTCATTTCCTGTGTTCAATTTTCCCATTTCAAAATGAAGAGGTCCACGGATCCGTCAGGTTCACTAGTATTTTACCAATAACAACACCAAAGCCAAAATAACACACTGTAAATGACTCAGATCCAGAGCCATTACATGAGGATTTATTTATTTATTTACCTTCTGGAGCTTCTTTATCTCAACATACTCAGGGTTTGTAAACAATTATTTGGTTCCAGCTGGGAGCAGATTTGTCTCGTTCGGGATGTAATTTATGTTGGTGGAATTGCACTAAATGGCTCCAAATTAGATTCCCAGCTGGTTCCATGTTGGTGGAAAAGGGCTAAAAGTGGACAAAACAAGGGAAGATTTGACATCAGGAGAGTGCAGAGTGCTCACTCTCTGCTAAACATCAACAGCCCCTCTGTGGAGATCATCATGAGCACAAAGCGCCTTGGTATTTGACTAGTGGAGAAACTCACCCAGACCTTCAACACCAGCTCTGTAGCACAGGAAGCCCACCAGCATCTCAAGTTCCACATGGAAGCTGAGAAAAGCTCATCTCCTGCCTTCCACCATCCTCACCACATTGCTTCACTGCCTGCTTTGAGAAATGGTTTGAGGCCACAGCACCATGCAGGGACCAGTGAGGACAGCTGAGAAGATCACCTGGGTCTTTCTCGTCTCTATTAGGGACACTGCATCTGCAAAGCCTCCAGCATCACACACTCTCCCCACACACACTCCTCTTTCCTGCCGTCTGGAAAAAGGTACAGTAGCATTCAGGCCTCCACGGCCAGACTGTGCAACAATTTTATTTCCCCCAGCCATTAAACTGACTGACATCCACACACACACACACACACACACACAATCACACAAACTCCATCTCACTCCCTTGCCCTTTTACACACTTCTATTAGAGTCTGCTGTGAGAATTCTGTATTCAATAAATAGCACATCCCTTGCCGTACAGTACCTGACACTACCTGCCTGATCTGACTGGGGTTTCTATGACCAAAACCCATCAAATCCTCACAGCAAATGACTGCCACCTAACGTAAAGCCTTCCCAGAAGAGTAGAGGCTGTTACTGCAGCAGAAGAGGAACACATTCCCGATTACTCCCCTTCATTTTATAAGAAAATATTTGAATCATGCTGTGTCCAGGATTCCTTTAATGCACATCAGGATTTGTCAGTAGGGGGTGCCCTTCCCAGAATGGGCCCTTCTTGGAGTATCAGTAAATGAACAGTGCTCTACCATCTGAGGGGTACATCATTACTGTCTGTCTCCTGCCTTCAAACCAAGTCTTTGATAAATAATTGAGAAATAAAGCAGGGTCTCTGGTCCTACACGTCGTGCAGCTGCAGGACTAATGCTCCTGTTTGATGAACAGATTCAGATTCATGTCTTTACAACGGGAGTTAAGTTTCATTGGGAATAATCTCCTACTTCCTCTGTTCCTCCAATTCGAAAAAAAACTGCATTTCCAATTCACTTTTAGTCGTACTGCAGTCACACAACAGGCATTGTTTCAAGTTCAAACTGGTAATGTATTCATTTCCCCTCATGCAGTAAAAGTGTTCAGTCTGCTGAAGGGTGCAAAAGACACACACAGTCTTAGGGACCCCACAGTTTCTGCACATTGGACATGACCTGAATCAAGCCTACGCCTGGCAACTGCATGTTTCTGAGAAAGAGAAGCAGATTAGCTGTGTCGTCTTTGTAATTTACACATGCTTGTGCTTCATCCATGAGCTGACTCTGCCGTTTCTGTTGTGAATGAGACTAGTGTAGTGCAAGCGCAAGCAAAAACACATTACTGCACAGGATCTACAACAGATCTCCAAACATAGCCATTCCACCAAACACCAGACGTCTTATGAACATATTTGTGCTAAATCCTGTCGGTCCTTTAATTTAAACCAAATGCATCTGATATTCTGAACTGGTGCCAGCATTAGTGGGAATACATTTTGGTTTTAAATAAAGAGAGAACTGGGGTTAGGATGCTGTGGCTGAGGGGCTTCAAGTAGGTGTCAGTAGGCCCTTTTATTTTGTGGCCAGTTGGCTACGGTTGGAAGCAGTTTGACTAATGGTTGAGGTAGATGCAGGTAGATGACTAATGGTGGCAGAGAGAAGATGGGACTTAAGCACACGTGTTTAAAGCTGTGTAAATCCGCACAGATAATGTTTGTCTACTGTAAGTGAACCCTGACCTGAAACCAGTGTTAAATATCTAACATTTTACCAGGGGGGGAACCATGCACCATGGATTAGGACAGAATATAAAATGGTTGTATTTATGCTGCAGCAGGTAGATCCAGGGACCTGGAGGTTGTGGGTTCGAGCCCCACTCCCCGTGACTGTCTGTGAGGAGTGTGGTGTGTTCTCTCTGTGTCTGCGGGGTTTCCTCCGGGTGACTGTCTGTGAGGAGTGTGGTGTGTCCTCCCTGTGGCTGCGTGGGTTTCCTCCGGGTGACTGTCTCTGAGGAGTGTGTTGTGTTCTCCGTGTCTGCATGGGTTTTCTTTGGGTGCTCCAGTTTCCTCACACGCTCCAAAAACACACGTTGGTAGGTGGATCGGCTATTCAAAATTGTCTGTATGTGTGAGTGTGTGAGTAAATGTGTGAGTGTGTGTCGCCCTGTGAAGGACTGGCACCCCCTTCAGGGTGTGTTCCCTCCTTACACGCAGTGATTCTGGGTAGGCTCTGTACCTACAACAACCCTGAACTGCATAAGGGTTACAGACAATAAATGAATGAATGAATATGCTGTAGACATGATGTCCCCTGATTCATATCACCACCACAACTCTAAAGAGATCTAGGAATCAGTGAATTATTTTACACCAAACTGTTCTGAAAGACCTTGCTGTTTACTCAGTGACTACATTATGCTTCCCTTAAAATGATCTACTGTTGTAGAAGTAAACTGTCTTCTACAACAGTAAGGGATGCTCCAAGACCAGACATTTAGTAAATGACCATTTTTATCATTTACCATCATTTACCAGAACGGAGATTAGCGTGAACAGCTATGTTTCTGTCAATGACTTTGCTGCTGCGCAGTTTTAGAAGTGCACATTCATTGTCTCACCCCCAAACTGAAATCAAGATTTTAATACATTGTGCTTCTGAATCAAACTCAGGTCGGTTCATGGCTAGAGGTCATTTCAAGGAGCAGCTCTGGTGTTGGGTCAAATGCATGTTTGGAAAACACAGTTTAGAAATCCCCCAGGAAACAGAGAACATGTCCAGGGGCATGAAAAAAGAGGACGTATGGTCTACCTCACTATTGTGAGCCTCATAAGTCCAGCACAGATCTAAGAAGCAAACCTCATCCACCAAATATGTCTTGACTGATGGTCTACATGTGGGTGTAAAGAGAACATCTACGATTGTGGGGAAACACAGTTCTAAGCTCCACCTTAAAAGAAGATTATGTCTGAGGGAAATTAAAGACATGGCTGTTTAAACATGGCTGAAATGTAACTTGTTTTGTTCTAAGTCTAATTTGTCTGTAAGTTTTTATTCACTGTTTGAATTACCACAGAAACTCTGTGCACCATCGTTAATGCAGTTAGCCATCTCCTTTGGACATATGTCCATCTTAAGTGATCTGAAACAACAAAAATAAGTCAATAATATCCACCTATGGAGCAGGAATAGAGCAACATCCTCATCTTGGTTCATGCTTTTCATCATTTGGAGTTCTTCTGAGAGAGAGAGAGAGAGATACTGTGGATAACAGAAGGCTGGGGGAGGGACACATTAGAAGTCAACACCTCAACATTAGACCAGTTTCTATCAAATGGAGAAGTGAACTTCACATATAAGGGTCCTAACCTTCCCTCCGATTTCCTTGCTAGCTCCACTCCTGTTGTTATTGTTGCTGTTGTTGACCTTGTTGTTGTTGTTGTTTTGGCAGGCATTATTATTCACATAGAAGGTCTTAGCTAAGCACAGGTAGTCACTGTAATAGTAACATTCACTTCACATGTCCACATCTTTAGACAACGCGTACAATGAGTCAGTTCAGCTCCTTTGATGTCCCCCATTGTGGAAACTGATGTTCAGATGAGCACACGCAGGTTGCATAACCTCAAAAGGAAAGCATGAAATGAAACGCTTTGCTCTGGAACAGATGAAGGTCGCCGTGCTCAATGCAGAGTGTGGGCTAAAGGGAGATGCATTGTGGAATTGTGTTCTTTAGAGTCCTTGGGCTCCATGTAATACCACGGAGATGAGTCTGAGTGTGATCCAGAACTGATCATCCAGCTTCACAACCTGACCTCAAAATAGTTGGTAAAGAAGAGTAGAGACAGTCACTGCAGGACAGGGAGGGGACAAACGGCTGATTAATGTCCTTTATTGAGACATTTTTGGAACTTTAGACACATGCTATATACACTGTATCGTGATTATCTTATATGGAGCTCTGTGATGAAGGTGGTGGTGTGATGGTAGGTGGTTTCTCATTTGGTGTGTGGGTGGCAGTGGCGGATGCTGGTCTTTCAAGGAGGGGAAGCTCAATTTCGGCCTACATCATAAAACGTGTTGGTTTATTTATACGTAAATTCTACCCTCCGTTCCTTTTTAAGAAAACGATCTGTGACCCTGTCGTACCAACAAGGCGTCTTTTCCAGGGACTTGACTAGTGTCCTCTCAATGGCCAGCAGAGCTAGGCTTAAACGGCCTTGGCCCATGTGAAGTGTGCCCGCCTGTGCTCCCACGGATCTTTACACCAAAGGATCGCTGATTCGCTCATTTCGCTGTCAATCAAAAAGGGATTCGGCCTCAGACAGATCATCCAATCATCATGCAGAAGCTGAGCGTCCGGGCCAGCCGAGGCCTGCCCACTGCCCCATAGACCCCCAGAGACGCTGAGCGTCCGATGGGCGGGACAAAACCCAGCATTTATCCAATGACTCGTCCCGTTTCGCTGCACTTCGCTGCTTCTCTATTGAACTCTGTGTTCGCTCAGCGTCCTCACTGTTTAAAGCACTGTGAAGCTGCGGGAATGATTGAGAGGAAAGCCGCGTCTTTACTAGTGATAAGAAGCTGACTCTGAACAAAAGTTGAGCGCGTTGTAGTGCATATTTATTCAATGACATGTACACACCACAGTATATATTTGATCACTTATTTTTTTTTACATTTTAGGGGAAGCTGAGCTTTACTTGCAGTCTTAGAGCAATCGCCTCTGTTGAGTTGGTCCCTGGGCACCAAGACAGAAAAAAGGGATGGGATGTTGGGTTCTGTACACTGTAATTTTTATTATTCTGTACCAGAATTACTCATAAGGCTATGCAAATATACACATATTTCCAAATAAAACCAGAATAATGCAAACATATCACTGCATTATGAGAGAATCGTGCTTTATTTGATGCATGTCGTAGAGTCTCTGCCTGTTTTAACTAATTGTTTTAATACTTTAAAGTTAAAAGTGTGCTATTTGACATCGGACTTGGGGGAGACACCTACCCCAACCCCCTCCCTGTCTCATACAATATAATATTTATAGTGTTCCTACACCACAGACTGGTGTATATGTGTCATATTCATCTACATATGTACTAATATCACTTTTCGTCCCTTGCCCATGACATTTCCTTTATATTCTAATAATTCCCTTAGTTTAGTGCTTGTGAGTGGTCTTTAAAGCCTGTCCGGGCTGTTTTGTACATAACCTGTCAGACTTGTGTGTACTAGGGTGACCAGATCTGAGATGGTGAAAAAGAGGAACGTCTCCTAGGGGGTGGACGACTACTGCACTACGTGCAGACTGACCAATTAAATGTTTACAGAGAAGGTTATCGAATGGTAGCTCTACAGTCAGACCGTCCAATCAGAAGATTTTAGGCTACTTCACCACGCCCCCTTCTCACTCAAGCGAACCAATCGGAGTAGGGGAGGGCGGGACTACTTTGTGAACGAAACTTCTCGAAGTTCTATGTAAGCTCTAGAAAAACAAAATCCCGGACGTTTGTGAAATTCCACCCGGACATTTTTTAAGTCCGGGTAAAAGAGGACGTCTGGTCATCATAGTGTGTACTCACCAAGACGAATGCCTTGTAAAGGTACTACAGAGGGTTCTTTGAGCAGTGTCACAGAAGAACCATGTTTGTTTAAGAGGGGTTCTTTACACATTTAACGTTAGTAGCAAACATGGTTCTTAAATAAAAATCATTCTTCTACATCATCGCTCAAAGAACTCTCTGTAGCACCTTTATTTATCAGACAGTATGTCCAACAATATAAAGTGGTTCTGATTCTGATTCACTGTGTGTGTGTGAAACAAAGGCCGGCTGCTTTCATAAACATATCAGCATTTTGTTACAGTAACAGTGATCAAACACTAACCTCAATGCACATTGAAATAGGAAATTCTTTCTTAAAACCAGGGGCAACACGAATCAAGGTGGAATTATGACGTAAACTGAAGCACATTGTGGAACAGACAGGAAAACAACTGAGGTATGAAGCTGAGGTTGGAGCACTGGGTAGTTGCTGTTGTTGTTGGCTTATTTCCGGAGGGTTTTTTGAGGCAGGAGGGTGGTTTGCAGTGATTTGACATCACTATCTCAGTGAGGTTCATACGCAGTTCCACAGACGGTTCAGGTTCATCTTCAGCAGGTTTCTCTGGCTCCAGCCGAAACAGACTCACCAAGGTGGAAAATGGAGGCCGAATCTGTCCCACCAACGACCAGCATCATCTACCGTCTACCACCATCTATCGTCTCTCTCTGTCTCTCTGTCTGTCTCTCTCTCTCTTTCTCTTTCTCTCTCTCTCTATCTCTCTCTATCTCTTTCTCTCTCTCTCTATCTCTATCTCTCTCTCTCTCTCTCTCTCTATGCTGGGCTCTGATGGATTTTGAATGGCTCTTAAGGAGACTGCATGGTTTAAAGTGGCCAATTAAACAGAGGGGTCTGACATCATACGTCTGCAATTAACGTCTGGTAACAGTGTGTGTGTGTGTGTGTCTCTAGCAAAGTGTGTGGGTGGGTGGGGTAGAAATGGATATATACTACAGCTGAGTAACGCCCCCTCTCTCTCTGTCCTTAACTCTCGTATTTACTTCTCTTTCCAGCCATTTCATCTCTCTTTCCCTCTCTCTCTCTCTCTCTCTCTCTCTCTCTCTCTCATCTCTCTCCTTCTCCTGCTCTCTCTCTCCTGCTTTCTGTCTCCCCTGCTCTCTCTCTCTCTCTCTCTCTCTCTCTCTCTCTTTGTGGCCTTTTCTTATTCTCTCATTTTACTTTCTACAATCACCTCTTTTTCTCACACTCTCTCCTCTCTCTGATGCTCTCTGCCTTTCTTCTCTTTCTACTCTCTGACTCTGTGTCATTCTATTAATATTTGAAAAGATTCTGATTAGATTAGAGATGTGTTTACTCTGTGTGTGTGTGTGTGGGTGTTTGTGTGTGTGTGGGTGTTGGTACAGTATTAGTAGAGTGCATCTACTTCTAAGTTCCTCTTCATTTTTTTTTACATATACCACATTTTATATTTTTTTCATTATTTTTGTTTTCCTCTGTCTCTCGACTGCGAGCATCAAGCCGAGACTTTAATCAAAAGGCATTTGATAAACAAGGACGACAATAACAACAAAAACAAAAGAAATACAAACCAGACTCAGGAGATACAAGGTGCTTATAGGAGAACGAACAAAAAAACCAAACAAACAAAAAGCATGCACACATTCACCCACCGTCAGATCATTTTCATATCAGAGTTCTCGTCCAACTTCCCCCAAAAACAAAGGACGGTGTGATGCGCCAACGCTGTTGTCTCAGGTTGTTGTTTTACGTGTGAGCTTGTGATAACATGAGATAAATAAGTGATACACTGTTTGCTAATTTCAGAAGCAATTATACTTCATTATTTACAAAAGCAACACACAGGGGCTTGTAGAAAAGGAGGGGGAGGTTTCACTTGTGTTGGAACTTGTGTATGAAAGAAGAAAGACGAGAAACAGAAAAGGAAGGGCTTGTCTATCAAATATAATTACGAATAATAGAGGAGAGACCTTATATAATAATGAATTCAGCTTCTTTAAACAGGACAACTATTTTAAAACAATCATGTGCTCTGTGCATGTGGAGATTAACCCACACACTGTGAAACAAGACCATCCAGTCAGTTTTCTGTGCACTGCCTATGTCAGAAAACACAGCATAAGCTTTTGACGTCAAGCGCAGAGACTTTAGAATGGCCCCGCCCCCTTGTCTGAGTCTGTCCAATCACAGCGCTGGACCCGTGTTTATGTGAGAGCGCAAAGACAAGGTTAAACTCAGCAAAACAGACACAACGAGCGCGGAGAAATAACAGCACTGAGTAAAAATAGAAAAAACAGGAACAGAAAAAGAAGACAACTGAGAGAAAATGGCTAAAAGCCACAGCTCTTCACTGCTGTGCGCTCAGGGTCGGGGTGAACAGTGAGCGGCTCATTATCATTTAAAGGAACAAGCACTGAAGGTAGGCGTTCTGAACAGGGCTGCTGGGACTGCTTGATTTGATGCTTGTGATGTTTTGAACTGATCAGACCTCTAATGTGGGGATATGTCCTCTTTATGATTGATAATTTTTTGAAAAGATCTATAATCTCCAAAAAAAAGCACTGAACTCTAGAATGTAGCAGCTGCCCATGAGCAAAACATCACAATTCTCAATGTCAGACGAAGGCTAGAGATTTTTAAAGCCCCACTGCAGTCAATCTGACTGAGCTCTATCCAGCAACTTGTGGACCTCTCTAGTATTTGGGCCTAATACCACTAAATCCTCACAGACATGTTCTAACGTCTAATGGAAAGCCTTCCCAGCCGTTTAGAGTCTGTCACTCGCAGCAAAGAGGGGACAAACTCTGGATTAATGTCTTTAATTTCATGACAAATATATATTTAATTTTACAGATAAACTAAAACTAAATTAAATATTTCCTTAATTCACTCCCTCATTCATTCATCTATTCATTCATTTACTCCCCCATTCATTATCCTTTCAGTAAGTCTGTGTTGAATTCCCAGGCCTCTGTTTTGGAGTCTGGTTCTCAGTGTGATTTTCCTTCACTTAACACTTGGTGGAGCCATTAAGTTATTGCTTCAGTGGAGGGGGAGTGTATTACTGAGGCTCATCACAGTGACAGGACCCTATTGAAGCTGCCCACTCACAGATGAGGCATCCACAGGAAAGTGTTAACCAGGATTTCAAGGTGAGTGTGTTTTATTCCGGCTGCTGGTGATGACAGTTAAAGTGCAATAATCATTGTTTCCCATCATTTTCAATCCCCCTCATCAGAGCACGGCCGCTGCCTCGGCTTGTTTGCTCTGAATCGTCCAGTGTTAAATTCTAGAGGCCTGAGGGTCCTGAAGGGTACAATCAGGGTCCTGGAAGTCACTATGAGGGCCCAGAAGGGCACAGTGAGGTACTACAGGCCCTGAAGGTCATAATGTCAGTCCTCAAGGTCACAGTTAGTCCTGAATTCACATTGAGTCTAATAAACCTCCTGAAGAACACACTGAGGTTTTAGAAGGTCACTGTGAGAGTAATAAATGTCCTGAAGGTTTCACAGAGGGTCCTGAAGGTCACTGTGAGAGTATTAAATGCCCTGAAGGTTACACTAAGGGTCCTGAAGGTCACTGTGAGAGTATTAAATGCCCTGAAGGTTACACAGAGGGTCCTGAAGTTCACTGTGAGATTATTAAATGTCCTGAAGGTTACACTAAGGGTCCTGAAGGTCACTGTGAGAGTATTAAATGTCCTGAAGGTTACACAGAGGGTCCTGAAGTTCACTGCGAGAGTATTAAATGTCCTGAAGGTTACACTAAGGGTCCTGAAGGTCACTGTGAGAGTATTAAATGCCCTGAAGGTTACACAAAGAGTCCTGAAGGTCACTGTGAGAGTATTATATGTCCTGAAAATTACACTGAGAGCCTGAAGGTCACTGAGAGAGTATTAAATGTCCTGAATGTTACACAGAGGGTCCTGAAGTTCACTGTGAGAGTATTAAATGTCCTGAAGGTTTCACAGAGGGTCCTGAAGGTCACTGTGAGATCATTATATGTCCTGAAAGTCACTGTGAGAGTATTAAATGTCCTAAAGGTCACTGTGAGAGTATTTAATGTCCTGAAGGTTACACAAAGGGTCCTGAAGGTCACTGTGAGATCATTATATGTCCTGAAAGTCACTGTGAGAGTATTATATGTCCTGAAAGTCACTGTGAGAGTATTTAATGTCCTGAAGGTTACACAAAGGGTCCTGAAGGTCACTGTGAGATCATTATATGTCCTGAAAGTCACTGTGAGAGTATTTAATGTCCTGAAGGTTACACAAAGGGTCCTGAAGGTCACTGTGAGATCATTATATGTCCTGAAGGTCACTGTGAGAGTATTTAATGTCCTGAAGGTTACACTGAGGGTCCTGAAGGTCACTGTGAGAGTATTTAATGTCCTGAAGGTTACACAAAGGGTCCTGAAGGTCACTGTGAGAGTATTAAATGCCCTGAAGGTTACACAAAGAGTCCTGAAGGTCACTGTGAGAGTATTAAATGCCCTGAAGGTTACACAAAGAGTCCTGAAGGTCACTGTGAGATTATTATATGTCCTGAACGTTACACAGAGGGTCCTAAAGGTCACTGTGAGAGTATTATATGTCGTGAAGGTTACACTGAGGGTCCTGAAGGTCACTGTGAGAGTATTAAATGTCCTGAACGATACACAGAGTGTGCTGAAGGTCACTGTGAGAGTATTAAATGTCCTGAAGGTTACACTGAGGGTCCTGAATGTCACTGTGAGAGTATTAAATGTCTTGAAGGTTACACAGAGGGTGCTGAAGGTCACTGTGAGAGTATTAAATGTCTTGAAGGTTACACTGAGGGTGCTGAAGGTCACTGTGAGTGGCCTGTAGATGATGATGCTCAAAGTTTTGAAGTCTTGAAGACCACAGTTAGGGTCTTGACGGTCAAAATAAGAGTAATGACATTCAATGTCCTGAATTATACACCGAGTGCCCTAAAGGTCACTGTTAGGGTCCTGACTGCCACAGTGATAGTCCTGGATGTCAGCGTCATGGTGAATATCTTGAAGCTTGTGTTGAGAGTGCTGAAGTTCAGAGGGAGTGTTCTGGAGGTCTCAGTTCGAGCACTGGGTGTCCTGAAGGTCACAACGAGGGTCCTGCAGGTCACAGTTAGGATCTAAAGGTCCTCAAGGTCACAGTGATGGTCCGGAATGTCCTGAATGTTACAGTGAGGGTCCTGAATGTCCTCAAGTTCACAGAGAGTCCTGAAGATCACATTTTAAATCTGTAAGCAGTTGATTCCTCTACCACTCTGTAGTCAAACACAGCTGAGAAGATCTAGTTCACTGCCCCTGTCCCTTACTCAAATATAATGGTGTTTACAAACAATACACCCCAGTGGATCCTAAATACCCATGATGCACTGTGCCATGTGCAGTGACTAGCATGCAAGATTGAGTAACACTAAATGAAGCTCACGGCATTACACTGACACAACCATGATATTAAAATGGCACTTTTACACAGGACTATGATCACGTTAGTGTACTGTTATCGCTTCCATAATTGTTTTGACAGATGTAATATTTCACGACGTAATGTTGAGTTTGTGACTAAATGCTTTGTGGTGTCTGTGATAAAAATGGCGTGCGATGCTTGTATAATTTATATTCATAAATCACATTACCATATCCTCATTGAAAACTCCCACAGCTGCCATGACTACACATCACATCACATGACACTGCATCATGTGCTCTAGTGATTATGAGATTATGGCACCAACAGGTAACACTATGGTTACCATTCATGCTGTATCACATATCTAGAACCTTGAGAGGGTTCTAGATTGATGTGTTTTCTCACAGGATTGGTCCCAGTGTAAATATAAATGCCCTTAGCTTGGATGCAACAGCAGGGAGGATTTTCCAGTGGACATTCAACCCCACCTCGGGTCACTGACTGTGAGGAGGGTAATGTGTTCTCCCTGTGTCTGTGTGGGTTTCCTCCCACAGTCCAAATACATGTGCTTGTAGGTGGACTGGCTATGCAACAATTGTCCACCAGTGTGAGTGAATGGGTGAGTGTGTCACACTGCCCACAGAAGATGAATGAATGAATGCATACGTGAGAGTTACATTTGTCCAAGTTTTTCAGCTCTAAACAGAGCAGCAGGTCCTAGCTGCCAGCTTCAAACAGAGACACGTGTTGCACAGGTTTAGAGAGAGCAGTAAAGAGAAGGAAGGAAAGGGAGGAAAGAGAGAGAGAGAGAAGGAGAGGGAGAGGGAGGGAGTGAGAGATGCAGAGAGGGATGGCAGACCCTTTGAGTGTTTCTGTACTCGAGAATGAAAGAGAAATAACTGTCAGTGTCGTTGTAAAGTGTGAAACGCTGGCGTTCTCCACAGCAGTGCATTGAACTCAGCCCTGATGCATGAAAGCTGTCATATCTCCACCACTCCAGCTCAGACACACACACACACACATTTCCCCCTGCTCTTCCTCTTCCTCCTCCTCCTCCTCCTCCTCCTCCTCTCGCCTCTCTCCAGCCGACGCCAGCGTATCAAAGCCAGCTTAATGAGATCATTTGGGCGAGAATTACACAACACACTGTTTGTCAGATTAGTCTAAGATAACAAGCCATGGGTTTGCCATTAGTCAACGATAATAAAGACGAGAGGAAAAGAGAGACAGAGGAGAAAGGCCTCTCTTACCATTTGGAGGAGAAAGAGGAAGAAAGAAACAGAGAAAGGAAGAATAATAAGCGCTGAGATTGGAATATAAAACCCAGCGAGGATTAAAAGGGCTTCAGATGGCGCGGATCTGAGGCTCCGGACGTGTTCAGATAAGATATTCGAGCGAGTGAATAAAAAAAAAAATAGAAAGAGCAGAGCTCCAGAAAGCTCCCATACTGAGCAGGGTGCGTGATCCACTTCACTTCTGCAGGAAATTACAATACTTCATTACGCAGCAGGGAATTAGCACGGGGGAAAGCAGCTTTGAAATGTCTCACCTACACACAGCCGTGCTGTTCTGAGGCTCACAACAAAGGATTAAGCTCAACTTTCTGCTGCTCCAACGCCAGCGTAGTGTACATTCACATCCTCCTCCACTGCTGCCCGCCATCTGCAGCTCCCTGACGCTGGACTGCACCCAAAAACCATTTTAAAGAACCACAAAATCAAAAGCTAACAGCAAAGAACAGAAACAGAAACCAGTTCTTAGTTTGAGTCGTTTGAATAAAAAAATAATCCACCTTAAAACATCAATAGTGCAGGATTGGTACCGCCCCCAGTATCATCAGTTACATAACATTTCCACAGACAGCACAGTGGAGCTACAGGTGGTGTGTGAGTGACTGGGTGAGTGTGAGAATTTGCCTTCTGTTTTAACTGTATGACTGGGTGAGTGTGATATTTTCTGCAGGTGTGAGTATGAGTGACTGGGTGAATGTGTGAGATTGTCCACAGGTGTGTGTGTGACTGGGTGAGTGTGTAAGTGACTGGGTGATATTGTCTGCAGATGACTGGGTGAGTGTGTAATATTTTCTGCAGGTGTGAGTATGAGTGACTGGGTGAGTGTGTGAAATTGTCCACATGTGTGTGTGTGTGACTGGGTGAGTGTGTAAGTGACTGGGTGAGTGTGTAAGTGACTGGGTGACTGTGTGATATTGTCTGCAGATGACTGGGTGAGGTGTTTAACCCTGTAATGTAATTGCACCCAGTCCAGGGTGGGATCCAATGATTTTGTGAAGGTTCTGAACCCACTGCAAACCTGAACATGATGAAATAGTTACAGATGCTGAATGAGTGAATGAATGAATTATGTGTAAATGACTTGTTTAAATTACAGGTAAAATAGCCCAAATATAATTTAGATTTACCCTTAAAGCTACAGATGGGAGCTAAACTGGGCTGGACTTCCTGGTCCTGACTGAAATAAATAACACACCACACTAAGCACCTGTGAATTTAACGTCCTGCCCAAGGTTAAAGTGTGGAAGCGTGTTTGCGTTTATCTCTGCTATTTTTACCGTGAAGGATGAAAGGCCTAATTGGGCAGTTGGCAGAATAACAGGTGTTCCTCATCGACAAATACATAATGAGCCTTAAAGAGGTCAGACACAGATTAATGATCAACATTTCAGTGTTAAACTCTGGCGCTCCCCTCTCCTTAACCCCTCCTTTACCACATTAGTTCACAGGAACTTAACTGTATTCGCAGTGAAAAAGGACACTTTGCTTTTCATGTGATAATCATCTTCTTTAAAAAGCTTTGATCTCAGAGTTACTCATCTGCTCTTTTAGCAACTTCTCCACACATCAGTGCATACACCACCACAAGTAGCAGATATTTATAATGTTTATTAAGTAGGAATTTATGTAGCGGTAAAAGCAAAGGCAATTTTGTACGACTCCGGGTGACTGTCTGTGAGGAGTGTAGTGTGTTCTCCCTGTGTCTGCGTGGGTTTCCTCCGGGTGACTGTCTGTGAGGAGTGTGGTGTGTTCTCTCTGTGTCTGCGTGGGTTTCCTCCGGGTGACTGTCTGTGAGGAGTGTAGTGTGTTCTCCCTGTGTCTGCGTGGGTTTCCTCCGGGTGACTGTCTGTGAGGAGTGTAGTGTGTTCTCCCTGTGTCTGCGTGGGTTTCCTCCGGGTGACTGTCTGTGAGGAGTGTGGTGTGTTCTCTCTGTGTCTGCGTGGGTTTCCTCCGGGTGACTGTCTGTGAGGAGTGTAGTGTGTTCTCCCTGTGTCTGCGTGGGTTTCCTCCGGGTGACTGTCTGTGAGGAGTGTGGTGTGTTCTCCCTGTGTCTGCGTGGGTTTCCTCCGGGTGACTGTCTGTGAGGAGTGTGGTGTGTCCTCCCTGTGTCTGCGTGGGTTTCCTCCGGTTGACTGTCTGTGAGGAGTGTGGTGTGTTCTCTCTGTGTCTGCGTGGGTTTCCTCCGGGTGCTGCGCTTTCCTCCCACGCTCCAAAAACACACGTTGGTAGGTGTATTGGAGACTCAAATCTGTCCGTAGGTGTAAGTGTGTGAGTGTGTTGGGGCCAGTGAAGGACTGGCCCCCCCTCCAGGGTTTGTTCATGCCTTGCGCCCAGTGATTCCGGGTAGGCTCTGGACCCACCTCCTATAAATAAATATATAGTGTAAAACTTATTTGTACACCTAATACATAAAGATTTAGAGACATTTTATATACAGTGCCTGAATACAAATTAAACGCTGCAGCATTAATATGTGATGAACTCAGCCTGAGGCAGATTAATCTGAGGATAATCCCAACATGATCCACTACAGTTACCAAAATATTAAATAATACATAGAAAATACCCCCTGAGTCTCCATTATCCACAGCACTGTAATATTTAAATGTGAATTACTTCAGGAACCCGCCTGGTTTCAAAGTGAATCCACAAATATTTTACTAAAAGACCATTCCCAGGATTTATACCTCAAACACTAAACATAACCCTAACTATCAGAATAACAGCCGTGTTAAAGGACAGAGATGTGAACTTGGGGCCTGAAAGTTGCTGGTTTGATCCCCAGGACTGACAAGAAAAAAAATGTGGAAGGAAAAGTGCCTCCTCCTCCTTAAACATCCATGGCTGAAATGCCCTTAAGCAAGATACCAACCCCCTAAATGCCCTCAGATACAGTGCCCTTGGGTATGTGTGTGCTCACTGCCCCTATTATGTGTGTGTGTGTCTATCTCTGCATGTGTTTACTACCAAAGATGGGTTAAATTAAGAGTCTCAGACTCCACAAGGGATTCCTAATATACCATCCCTCCTTCTCCTTCTTCTTCTCCTTCTTCTCCTTCTTCTTCTCTTTCTCCTTCTCCTTCTTCTTCTTCTCCTTCTTCTTCTCCTTCTCCTTCTCCTTCTTCTTCTTCTCCTTCTTCTTCGTCTTCTTCTAACCCTAATCCTAACTCTAACTCAAAGCTCCAAGAGGTGGGAAGCAACAAGATTATCTCCTGCGTAACATTCTCCTGTGTGTTTTTTCTTACATTAGAGGCAGTGTGTATGGATTTAGCAAAAGAGTGTCACCATTGGACAGGAGCCATATTCATTCATTGTCTGTAACCCTTATCCAGTTAAGTGCAGTGGTGGGTCTGGAGCCTACCCGGAATCACTGGGTGCAAGGTGGGAACACACCCTGAATGGGGGTGCCAGTCCTTCACAGGGCGACACACGTTCACACATTCACTCACACACCTACAGGCACTTTAGAGTTGCCAAATCCCACACAGACACAGGGAGAACACACTACACTCCTCACAGACAGTCACCAGGAGGAAACCCACGCAGACACAGAGAGAACACATCACACTCCTCACAGACAGTCACCCGGAGGAAACCCACGCAGACACAGGGAGAACACACCACACTCCTCACAGACAGTCACCCGGAGGAAACCCACGCAGACACAGAGAGAACACACCACACTCCTCACAGACAGTCACCCGGAGGAAACCCACGCAGACACAGGGAGAACACACTACACTCCTCACAGACAGTCACCCGGAGGAAACCCACGCAGACACAGAGAGAACACATCACACTCCTCACAGACAGTCACCCGGAGGAAACCCACGCAGACACAGAGAGAACACACCACACTCCTCACAGACAGTCACCCGGAGGAAACCCACACAGACACAGAGAGAACACACCACACTCCTCACAGACAGTCACCCGGAGGAAACCCACGCAGACACAGAGAGAACACACCACACTCCTCACAGACAGTCACCCAGAGCGGGACTCTCCAGGACCCTGGAGCTGTGTGTATTTGTACGCTTAATAACTTATTGTGAGTGTGTGTGTGTGTGCGTGTGTGTGTGTGTGCCTTAGCTCAGTGTCCAATGCCAAGTGTTGGCTGGAGGTGTATAGAGTCCTCTAGCGTTGGGCTGTACAGCAGCGGAGCAGTGGAACAGCATTCTGTGGAGAAATGGAGCATGACTGAATACCAAGCAAAGCACTGACCAATAGAAAGATAGAAGGGAACTCGCTGGAGCAGCTGCACATGAGCATAAACTCACCAGTCTCAATGCTAAGGACTAATCATTCAACATCCGCGCCCGACCCACTCTAATGTTAATCTTCGTGTGGCTGGATGCCATCAAATACTCACAGCCATGTTCCAACATCTGGTGTTGCTTTTCCTAGATGAGTAGAGGCTGTTACTGCAGAGAGAAATGCTATTTGTGGAGAACAGAAATCTCTTCCCGAGAGAGGGTGCATAAAAGGCTGGATTTTTCCGCTCGCTCATGCCAGAGTTCTCCTGTCCCTTTTAAGAAAGAACTGCTTGTGTAAATGATGCTGGCTTTGCTACAGTGACACACACACACACACACACACACACACACACACACACACAGCAAAATGCAAAATGCTGCAGTTCCTCTGAATAGATGCAAAAAATAGACTCACAACAAAAGATGTTTTTATGTGAAATCAACACGGTTCCATTACACACTGTGATTATTTCTGCTGTGTGTATAGTACATGATTAGCCACAACATTAAAACCACTGGCAGATGACGTGAGTTTCGTTAATGATCTGAGCCACATTGTGAAGGTTGTAATGTTTTGGTCGCAGTGTCCCCGGAACTGTGGGTCTTGTGGGACGTTCCCGGTGTGCAGTGGTCAGTACAAGCTATAAATGGTCAAAAGGAAGGCGGCAGGGTCTTGGGGCCCAGGCTCACTGATGGTGGAGGGAGTGAAGGTGAGGATGTCTGATCTGATCCCACACACGAGCTACTGCAGCACATAGTGATTTTCCACAAAATGAATACTGGCTCTTGGAACCTTGGGGCTGTGGGTGCTGGCTTCCAGCGTCACTGGGTCTGAATACAGCACCAGAGCCAGAGATAAACAAATAGAGTCAGGACAGAGTCATGGTTTATTATTTGTGTACAGCGAGGTCAGATCAGAGTGAGACATGTGTTCAGATCCGTCCTGTTGTGCTCGTGAACAGTGGAGAGCCAACGCACCTTGCGTCGTACTGATCACAACCCACACACAAACAGAGCATGTTCCTGTTTTATTTCCTAATATTTATTTATTTATATAACACTCTGTAAATGTTCCACACAGCTTCACTTCTCCATAACCCTTTATTTGAGGCTCTGACATCTTTTTAGAGCTTCTTTATCTCCACACGGCCACGGCCACATTTTAGACGAATGTAGGTTCACTATTTGGCAAACAACAGGTCACGGTTGCCTCTTCTGTCTGTGTGTTATAAATGATTATTAATGACTATTTATGCATTAATTCATTTGTTGTCTGTAAGTGTTTATCCAATTCAGGGACATCACTGGATCACTGGATGCAAGATGGAAACACACCCTGGAGGGGGCAGCAGAGGGCGACACACACTCACACCTACCGACACTTTTGAGTCTCCAATCCACCTACCAACGTATGTTTTTGGACCGTGGGAGGAAACCAGAGCACCCGGAGGAAACCCACGCAGACACAGAGAGAACACACCACACTCCTCACAGACAGTCACCCGGAGGAAACCCACGCAGACACAGAGAGAACACACCACACTCCTCACAGACAGTCACCCGGAGGAAACCCACGCAGACACAGAGAGAACACACCACACTCCTCACAGACAGTCACCCGGAGGAAACCCACGCAGACACAGGGAGAACACACCACACTCCTCACAGACAGTCACCCGGAGCAGGGCTCAAACCCACAACCTCCAGCACCCTGGAGCTGTGACAGAGACACTACCTGCTGTGCCACTTTAATAACCCCACTCATAACTATAGTCTCATTCTAAAGTGATACCCACATGTTTTCCTCCGGTTCCTCGCTGGTGGAAAAGCACTGACAGTGCTGAAAGAGTTAATGCTGCTCTGACAGAGAAGGGTCAGGACAGCGTGCCACAGCTTTCTGTGTGTGAGGGTTTGTGGCCACAGAGTGTGCCGAGTGACCGCGCTGACCCCTGTTCACTGCTGAAAACACCTACACTGGGCACATGAGCATCAGACGTGCACCATGGAGCAGTGGAAGCAGGAGCTGGTCTGAGTCACGGTCTATTGTCCAACATCATTCTCACCTCATCACTGAAGGATGGGATGGAGTTCCTTCACTCCACAGAAGTGTGTTTCACAATGATGGAGGTCTTTATACCTCTACAGTCCACACTTAGCACTGTGTATCCTGACCATAGGCCTGTGTGTCTGCCTCAGAGCGCCCTGTTCATTTACTGCTAATCTACAGAGGCAGTAGTCTATAATGACAGTCTATAATGGGTACATCTTAACGTGAAAAACAAAAACAATAGGGTGCCTATGAATATCTGAAGTGCACCTTGTGACTGTAACTGAACTGAGAACAAAACCTTTAAAGGAAATTAACCTGGGATTAAAAAGGCTCAGTAAAAGACTCAGTAGTTTTTTAAGCTGCTGCTTTTGTATTTAATTATATCCAAGTAACAAAACGTCCAAATATATATTAAGGCTATGGAGGTAATACATCAACTGACGTATGTTCAGAGTCTATGACTGTAATGGACGTCTTTAATATTTAATACATTGCGCTGTGGTAAATCCAGTCAAAGTGTATGAATTCATTTCACCCTGAAGCTGTTCCGCTAACAGAACCTTGGCAGGAATTCTTATTGCTCTATACGTGAGTATATTAATGTATATATAGAGATGTATAAATGTATGTAGTCTGTATCTCCTCATCGTCTCAGAGGAAGCTCGTAATCCCGGAGCTGTATGAAGTGAAAGTGATGGGTAACGGTGCTAAAGTGGGTTGATTGTGAGGATGGATGAGCTGCTGGAGACTGAGAGGAACTCAGAGCTAAATGATGAGGGATGAGAGCACATGCAGAATGTAATAAAGACCGGGTTCTATCACACATACACACACACACACACACACACACACACACACACAGGCATTGAGAAGCAGAGAGCAGAATGGAGCAGCTGGTTAGAGAGGTTTCTGCACCACTGGGATTTTTCTTGGAGATACCTTTGCAACACACTGTATCCAAAGTGAAGGGTGTTAGCTTCTTTTTTCTGACCACATCTTCTCCACTGTGTCCCTCAGCTCTGACCATCAGTAAATTGGGTTTAGACAAAACATGGGTGGCCTATAGTAACCGACCTTGTATACGGTCAGCAGGGCTTACAGGGCCCACACAATGTTTCAGGAAGGGCTTATGTTTATATATCTTTCTTCTGAACGTCTTTAAAGCAACATTAAGTAGTGTTTTTACCTTAAAATTACACCTTAAACATCACTGTGATGCACCACTGAGCTGATGTAGGGAGGATAGAGCCTCTGTTTATGCTACTCCAGAATCAGCACTGTGTGGGTGACCGTCTGTGAGGAGTGTGGTGTGTTCTCCCTATGTCTGCGTGGGTTTCCTCCAGGTGACTGTCTGTGAGGAGTGTGGTGTGTTCTCTCTGTGTCTGCATGGGTTTCCTCCGGGTGACTGTCTGTGAGGAGTGTGGTGTGTTCTCTCTGTGTCTGCGTGGGTTTCCTCCGGGTGACTGTCTGTGAGGAGTGTGGTGTGTTCTCCCTGTGTCTGCGTGGGTTTCCTCCGGGTGACTGTCTGTGAGGAGTGTGGTGTGTTCTCTCTGTGTCTGCATGGGTTTCCTCCGGGTGACTGTCTGTGAGGAGTGTGGTGTGTTCTCTCTGTGTCTGCGTGGGTTTCCTCCGGGTGACTGTCTGTGAGGAGTGTGGTGTGTTCTCCCTGTGTCTGCGTGGGTTTCCTCCGGGTGACTGTCTGTGAGGAGTGTGGTGTGTTCTCTCTGTGTCTGCGTGGGTTTCCTCCGGGTGACTGTCTGTGAGGACTGTGGTGTGTTCTCCCTGTGTCTGCGTGGGTTTCCTCCGGGTGACTGTCTGTGAGGAGTGTGGTGTGTTCTCTCTGTGTCTGCGTGGGTTTCCTCCGGGTGACTGTCTGTGAGGAGTGTGGTGTGTTCTCCCTGTGTCTGCGTGGGTTTCCTCCGGGTAAATGTCTGTGAGGAGTGTGGTGTGTTCTCCCTGTGTCTGTGTGGGTTTCCTCCGGGTGACCGTCTGTGAGGAGTGTGGTGTGTTCTCCCTGTGTCTGTGTGGGTTTCCTCCGGGTGACTGTCTGTGAGGTGTGTGGTGTGTTCTCTCTGTGTCTGTGTGGGTTTCCTCCGGGTGACTGTCTGTGAGGAGTGTGGTGTGTTCTCCCTGTGTCTGCGTGGGTTTCCTCCGGGTGACTGTCTGTGAGGAGTGTGGTGTGTTCTCCCTGTGTCTGCGTGGGTTTCCTCCGGGTAAATGTCTGTGAGGAGTGTGGTGTGTTCTCCCTGTGTCTGCGTGGGTTTCCTCCGGGTGCTCCGGTTTCCTCCCACACTCCAAAAACACACGTTGGTAGGTGGATTGGAGACACAAAAGTGTCCGTAGGTGTGAGTGTGTGAGTGAATGTGTGAGTGTGCCCAGCTCCTAAACTGGATAAGGATTACAGACAATGAATGAATGATTGTTAGTTGTAAACATTGTGGTTTAATACCTTTGGCATTAAAAGTCTAGTGATGTTAGTCACTAACCTCTGAGCACACACGCACACAGACACATACGCACACACACACACAAAGTGGATCTGTGTCACTGATGAAGGACTAGAGGACGAGCGACACACACTGTGCAGCGACAGATGAGCTACTGTCTCTGACTCTACATCTACAAGGTGGACCAAGGAGGTTGGTTGTGGACAGAGGTGACATTGTTACATTCTATGTTTAAAACTCTGAAGACACCGGGCTGTAACCTTGGGTCCAGAGCAGTGACAGTGCAGTGTTTATAATGTTTACAGAGCAAATAATTAATGCAGCGTCTGACCTTTTAGGAAGAAATGCAGAATCCCTGTATTGTATTAAATTGATAATAACCCGAGCGCTGCTGCTGAGCGGCCAAAGGTCCAGCCCTCGCTCTGCCCTCGCGGAGACTCTCTCTGACCCACCAATGAAAGGTAAAGATTTCCTCCTCAGATTGTCCAGGAGGTTCACCTTTAGACCCTGCACTTTCTCTCTCTCTGTTTCTCTCGATCTGTCCTCTCCTTCACTCTCTATTCCTCTTTCATTTATTTCTTTGTTCCCTCTCTCACGCTCTCTCTAACATTTTCTTATTTTCAAGTTCTTTGTTCTTGCCTTTTTTTCTGTTTCTTTTTCACCACTCCTGTTTTCCCCTTTTCAATTCACTTTCTTTCTTTCTTTCTTTCTTTCTTTCTACTGTGATTTATCCAGTCCTGATTTTCTCTTTCTCATACTCTGCTTCTCTTTTTATGTCTGTAATAATAGCATTTGCATCTCTCTCTCTCTCTCATTCACTTTCTCTCTATCTTTCGCTCTCTCATACATCTCCATTTGCCTTCTCTATATTTCTCTCCTCTCAAGCTTTCCTATTTTTCATTCCTTTATTCTTGACTTTTTCTTTTTCTCATTCCCACTCCTCCTGCTTTCCCTTCTCCTGTAATTTTCTTTCTCTCTTTCTTTCACTCTCATTTTTCTGTTTCTCTTTTATCACTGTCTGCTAATTCTTTCACTATTTTTTATTATGCACACATCAACAATGCAATAACTGTATTTGCATCTCTCTCTCTCTCTCTCTCTCTCTCTCTCTCTCTCTCTCTCTCTCTCTTTAAATATATTTCTAATCACCCCCTGAAGCTTCTTCGATGAAAGCAGCCTGCTCTCAGTGACCGCTCGTTATCTCCACACTGCTCCGAATCTGAGATCTCAGACACAAATCCGGTCCAGACTGGGACGGTCTGAAGTGGCCTTTCTCCAAAAGTCAGAAAGGATAAAGAGAGACCCTCATTGTGTTGAAGTTATTCGACTCCATCTCTTTTCCCAAAACCCCGGCACCATGACCACGGCGTCTAATCCCAAACTGCTCGGCTGCTCAGAGCCAGCGTGACTGTCCCTCTCCACCCTGTCACTTCTGATGGAGCTCCGGAGAAAATAAGGGGCTTAGAAACAGACCTGGACATTTGCATTGCAATTAGCATCAGCACGGTATGTGAAGCGGAGCTGACAGAATGTTTAAAGGGCCCGTAGTCACATTCCCTCCTGGATTCTTTGACCTGTTTTATTACTTTTTAACTGACTTTTACATCACCAGGCCTGGTCCTGTTCTATGTAAATGAGCTTGGTTCTGACTCACTGCCCTGTACGGACCGTCACTGATAAAGCTTATAACTTCGGTGTGAATGAGCAGAGTTGTACAGGACATGAACCGGACAAATGTAAAGAAGCAGACTTTAGAAATTGACTTCTCCACAGTGGAACACAGCTCTGTTTCTTCATGAAACGGCTGTGACCCGCTTTGGTCCAAACCCCACGAGCCCCACAGCAGTGTTCTCCCCCTGTGTAAACAGCCCCTGTTCAGAACGCCCGCTTTCAGCACCTGTTCCTTTAAATGATAATGAGCCGCTCGCTGTTCACCCCGACCCCGAGCGCACAGCAGTGAGGAGCGAGGAGCAGAAGCTCTGGTCTTTATCCGTTTTCACTCTGTTCTCTTTCTTCTCCGTTTTTACTCAGTGCTCTTATTTCTCCGCGCTCGTTGTGTCTGTTTTGCTGAGTTTAACCTCGTCTTTGAGCTCTCACATGAACTCCAGTCCAGTGCTGTGATTGGACAGACTCAGATGAGGAGGCGGGGCCATTCTAAAGTTTCTTCACTTGACGTCAGAAGTGGAGCAGAACGGCTCGTTTAATTCCGTGTGTTCGGACTCAGTCTGGGTAGACTGGGTGGTCTTGTTTTACAGTGTGAGTGTTGGTGGTCTACAGATCCTTAAATTAATGTGCAAATGCACTGAACAAGTGGCCTTTTTCATAACGTGTCTCCTTTAAAGCCCAGGAATTGCAGTGACACATCCTGCTCTGGTCTGGGAGCAGTGTATAAAAGAAAATGAAATATCAAAGCAGTCAGTTCTGCACCAATGTGCAAATGAAGCTGGGTTCTTTTGTCTGAGCAATCTGGATAAGAGCTTTTCACAATTTATTGAGAGGAGCCCCCTCACCCCATGCCTCCCCCAACACAGACACACACACACACACACACGCACACACACACACACACACACACACAAACACACACACACACACATTTTTACATGCAAAACAGAAGCTAGAGTTCAATGGCTGTTCTGAAAAACACTCAAGTTTTAATGGACAGCATGAAAGAGCAAAGCGATTGGCCAGAGCCACCTGAGTAAAGCAATGCAACTCAGAAAGGAGTAAACACACACACACACACACACACACATTAATACATCTCCCATGGGCTGTTGTGTCACTGTGCTGAGGACTGGTTTGGAGGATTTGAGGGATACTCCTTCACCTGAATGAAAAACTGAAAAGTATGTTGTGTATTATTCAGGCCACAGCTCTGCACAAAGTGAGTCATGTGTGTGGGTGTGTGTGTGGGTGTGTGCACACACTCCATCTCCTATCCAACCACAACTTTCACAGTCATAAAAAGAAGAGATATTTAAAGAAAAAAAGACACATCAGGGAAAAATCTAATGAATCTACAGAGTGGGCCATTTATATGGATACACCTTAATAAAATGGGAATGGTTGGTGATATTAACTTCCTGTTTGTGGCACATTAGTTATTTTTTTTTTGGGGGGGGGGGGGTACTTTTCAAGATGGGTGGTGACCATGGTGGCCATTTTGAAGGTGGCCATTTTGGATCCAACTTTTGTTTTTTCAAAGGGAAGAGGGTCATGTGACACATCAAACTTATTGGGAATTTCACAAGAAAATCAATGGTGTGCTTGGATTTAATGTAAATTTATTATTTACAAGTTTCTGACCACTTATAAAATGTGTTCAAAGTGCTGCCCATTGTGTTGGATTGTCAATGCAACCCTCTTCCCCCACTCTTCACACTCTGATAGCAACACCGCAGGGGAAATGCTAGCACAGGCTTCCAGTATCCATAGTTTCAGGTGTTCATATATACTCCCCCTCCCATATACTAATGTGCCACACACAGGAAGTTAATATCACCAAACATTCCCGTTTTATTAAGGTGTATCCATATAAATGGCCCACCCTGTACAGTGAGAAACCCCTGTCCACTTTATTGGAAACCCCTCCCTTGTTGGTGTACAGTTATGGCAGGTTTCCACAGATCAGACCAGTTTCAAATCTGTGATCATGTGTTGTGCGCGTTTCCCCCCGACTGTGCTGAGCTGGAATGTACGGGCTGAGCTAGGAGCAGTGCTGATCACTGTTAGGGTAAATGTAATCATCAAAATAGACCACCTGATTGTGTAATGATTTAGAGTCACCTCTCCCCAACGTAATCCATGTTCTTCAGACTGTGGACCAATCACAGTGGTTGCTGTCTTCTTCCTCGTGACACATAGCTTCATTCCTGGGGAGGTGCTCGTCAGTGTTCAATGCAGGGTAGTGGTCATTTCATTAATGAAAATAATGAACATTGAAATCCTTTTCCTCAAATGATTTAAACTAAACAAAAATGTGAAAGGCCAATAAATGACCGGTTTGAAAAAGAACATCATGAGGTGACATGACTAGAAAAAATTCCATCTGTTTGCTGTTGTCAGGGTGAAAGAGGAGTCGACTCCCAAATAATTGATTCTTTGAGCATCTGGGAGTTGTTCGTATTGAATTCCAATGATTCATTGAACTGAATTCACTGCAGCGCAGTTTGAACCTAAAATGGCAATGCTAAATAAATACAAATCTACGTTTGAAGAAATAGTGTCTTCATTCCTTCCATAATTTTGGATGTTAAGGTTTTTAAATGTTGTGTGACTTTTAAGCTGTTGTTTAAAAATCTTTAAAAAAAAGTTTAAAAATGACTATGAATATGTAACACTAAACTATAACTACCCACATAATGGTAATCCTTAACTTTAAACCTGACACTAATTCTAATCCTGATCCTAAAACCTATCCATAACTACAACTAGATCAGCCCTAAAGGCCAGTCAATTATCCGTGCCAAATCTAGGCCTTAAGCAATGTGTAGGTACCACAAAGCCATGTGCCCAACCAGTGTTCACTTTGGCAGCTGATTTTGACCTAGGTATAGTCTTAATCTTTAGACCACAATGTGTCCCAGTAAACAAGGAACGTCCCTGGACGTTCAAAATAGGTCTGAAAGTGGTCTGTCCGTCAAGGACATATTTTGACCGTCAATGGACGTCCAAAATCCATCTTATAAGTTAGTTAAGTGGTGACCAATCGATAACGTCAGTGGACGTCCAACATACGTCTAATAGTCGTCTTTTCAATGTCTGTGTTTGAACGTCTTTTTAAACTTTCATTTTCAACCTTAAGAGAACGTTGATTAGACGGCAGTCATTACGTTATTTCAACATTGAACCAAAGGCTAATTGTTTACTGGGGTATTAGTTTTAGTCTAATTTTTGTCATTTAAGGGAACGTTGATAGACGGCAGTCATTACGTTATTTCAACGTTGAACCAAAGGCTAATTGTTTACTGGGGTATTAGTTTTAGTCTAATTTTTGTCATTTAAGGGAACGTTGATAGACGGCAGTCATTACGTTATTTCAACATTGAACCAAAGGCTAATTGTTTACTGGGGTATTAGTTTTAGTCTAATTTTTGTCATTTAAGGGAACGTTGATAGACGGCAGTCATTACGTTATTTCAACGTTGAACCAAAGGCTAATTGTTTACTGGGGTATTAGTTTTAGTCTAATTTTTGTCATTTAATTATTGTAAGCTGACGCTAGTCTAGATCAATGACAACTGAAAACATTTTATTTTTGTTTTGTTTGTTTAAATTAGCACATTTAAGAAAGTTATTACAAAGAACTGGATGAAGAGCCACCAAAAGTAAAACACTGGTTGGAAATAATGGAAGAGATCTATAAGATCTATAAAAAACTGACATTCCTGCTTCGGGTCAAAATTAACACAGTTGAACGTAACTGGCGGAAATGGACACTATATAACAACCCCGATGCAAGGCTTATTTATCTGAGAACTGTCACCCCAATGTTCATTTTCATGTTTTTGTGTGTTTGCTGTTTTTGACTACGTTCTACTCATGTTTCTTTTTCATTGAAAATAATGAAAAGCACTAAATAAAGAGTTAAAAAATTGCACATTTTAGTCCATTAAAACAAATGTGAAGTGATTTTCTGGGCTTTAATCAAAAAAACCTTTTACGAAATTCAGAGGCTGTTTCCTCTCCATTTGCTGCTCACAAGTCTGTTTGCACTCAAACCCGGTCTAATGTGTTTACAATGTCTCAGAATCTCGTAAGAAAAAAAAGAACAAAAACAACCAAAGGGACTCCAATATGCTAGGCTTTATCTCTCTGCTCACAGCAAAGAAAAGGCTGAGAGAGACTCTAAATGTTAAAAAGCATGAACTGAGAAGAGGATGTTGCTATATTCCTGCTCCATAGATGGGCAATATTGATTATTCTTGTTACAGTTACAAACCTAAGGTGGAAATGAGTCTGAATTCATACTAAATGTAAGAAAGTAAACACAGAGCGAAAGTGCTACAAAACAAAACATTTTTGAGTTACAAATGAGTTTCTGTAAAAAAAAAAAAAAACACACTTCAGACACCAACAAGATACAGTCGCTTCTCACTCACACGCACCACTCCACTTTAAAAGACACGGTCGCTTCATGCTCACACCACCGCTCCACCTTAAAAGATACAGTCGTTTCTTACTCACACACACCGCTCCACCTTAAAAGATACAGATGCTTCTTACTCACACACACCGCTCCACCTTAAAAGATACAGTCGCTTCTTACTCACACACACCGCTCCACCTTAAAATTCAGGTCTCTGAATGTATACAAATGGGACAAAAGTAGCTCCCCAAAATCATTACTGATCTCTTTAACTCAATAAATACTTTAGTGAAGAGGAGCTGGTGCAACTAGTGGCTGCTTTGTTGAATAAAAAACTGAAGTGTTGTATGTTTTTTCCCAAAAGAAATGCCTTGGTTTCCTTCTGTTTTACGCGACTGAGGTCAAGCCGTGCAGTTTTAAGCACTTGCCCTCTGAATAAGATACAAAGAAGTTGCATCAGTCTGGCTACTCCATTTTGTGTGTGTGTGGGAGCCCAAATGAAGCCGGAATAAATAAAGAGCACTAGGGCCGTGAGCTGTAGAGTTTCCTGTTTAAAAACCCAGATTCGCTGTGAAAGGACTTCTATAAATGTGCCGTTTGCTCGCATTCAGCATTGTATTAAATAATGCTGCTGAATATTAAGCATTCGTTTGATCTTTCATTCATTAAGTTGTGTTTTATTCCCCTTGTTTTTTTCTGTATTCAGTTTTCCATGTGCTGTACACAGGAGAGACACGATGGAGGATGCACAGTGTTTATTAATTAGTGATAATGTGAAACTGTTTAAACTTTGGTCATTAGATCTCCAGAGAAAACACAACTCTGGATCAGAAACTTTATTTCATACACTTAGACTCTGTGTGTGTGTGTGTGTGTGTGTGTGTGTTTGTGTATGTGTGTGTGGTCACAAACAATCAAACATCAAAGCTTGGAGACAAAATCATATCTTTAAAAAAATATATAAGGAACATTAATTCGTACATTTATTTATCTTTTATAAGCCCTTCATCACACACACACACACACACACACACACACACGCACACACACACACAAACTGTGGACAGTTTCACACACTCAGTCACTCACTCACACCTGTGGCTGATGCAATCTTTGCAAAATCGTGCAACTTGATTAATTAACCTAAAAAACCATTGCTGTAATCGAGTTGTTTCATTTGTTCTGTTTATTAGAGACACTTCATGTAACGTGGGAGATTCAACAGAAATATGGTTATCTCCAAAACACCTTACACAAGGAGTCAGCTTCAGATGCAAGAGAATAAAACAAGATTAAATCGCACGTCATTCTGGAGAGTTTTAAAATGGGTCACTTCTTCACGAGCGTAAAGAACACTAGCACAGGGGAGACTCGGTTGGATTTCAGACCGCGACAGTATGCTTTATTTAAACGGTTATGCATGGTCAGGATGAACAGAAAGGTAATGGGTACATCCAACACACCACTCATGAGTCCTCCAGGTGTTTTCCACTGGCTGCGCAGGCAGAAAAATAATAAAGACAATATTTAGGTCATATCTAATTAACTTTATTCTCCTTAGTTCAGATCACGCATTAGCATACACCTTTCCTTCCTCATCAAAGGGGAGAATACCCTCACCTGTTCACGCTCATTCAGCCACCGTAACGCACATCTAATTATGTTTGCTCATTTGCGGAGTTAATTACAGAGGGCCATAATTACTGGGACTGGAGGTGTGGATCTGCGGCGATGAAGCGGGGATCGTATCATAGCGGCTCAGCATCAGAGAGACGTTCACAATGACACCGGGCAGAGAGAGAGAGAGAGAGAGAGATTCTGTCATCTCCATAGACAAGCACTACAGAAGTAGACACTGGAGCAGCTGTACATGAGTCTAAAACAAAGGTCATCAAATCCGCAGCTTGGATCCAGGTTCTCTGCCTGGATTTTAAAGTGACCAGTGTATGACATCGTTAGTGTGTTCCATTCTTTAGGCAGGTGCCTATGTAGGCAGCATATGCACACTCTCAACGACTGTTAGAGAGGGTAGAAGTAGGATGTCGCAGAGATCAAATGACCAACGCTCGGTGCTTCTGGAGTTCATCTCACTTTTGTACTTGTTTAATATTTTTATACATTTTAGTTTCTGTGATTGTACTCAGATACATAATACATATCTTAAGCATGTTCCAAGTCCTAATTCTCAAGTTCTTATTTTGTGTCAGCACTTGAGAAATAGTTAACAGGTGAGCCGTGAGGTGAAAAAAGTTGAGAAATCTTGAGCTTGTGCCAGAAGTAATCGTCCAACATCAGCACCCAACTTCACTGAAGTTTATGTGGCTGGATTCCATCAAATCCTCAGAGTTAATGTCCTAAAATCTTGTGCAAAGCCTCCTCAGAATATCACACACCTTCCTTTCTGCAAAAACACTCAAACGTCATTCCAGATGTTGGATAATCAAGTGCCTACAATGTTACAATAGATATAGAGTGTAAACATGTAAATATATAAACATCTGGACTTGGGTAACAAAAAAAAAAAAAACATCTGGAGAATGGGTAAAAAGCAACATTTGTCAGATGCTCTTCCCTCTCTTCTCTTTCTCCTCTTTCCTGTGGAAATCCCCCCACCTCTCTCCCTCTCTCTCTTTCCTCTAAGGTTTTGTGAGACAAATACATTCATTGGAGTTCTAAATGTTTTCTCTGGCACCGTCATCTCGCCACGACTCGCTGCTCATTTGAAAGCGCCATGTGTGGGGCCATTGTGGAGAATCGAGGAGCTGTGTTATTGGTTGTTGGCCGCACAAACAAAGCTCCTGCTCCACTGGGAAGCTGGAATGGATGTTCTCCAAGTTGCCATGGTGACCGGTGATGCTGTGACCGGCGACAGTGAATGCCACCAGAGCAGACTGTAATTACACAGCGAGTAAAGGCCTCAACTTTGACTTTACATAGACTTCCTTTTGTTTTGGTGAGAGGTAACTCTACTTTAACCAAAGCTAAAAGTTCCTTGAGGGTACCATCACAGTGATACTTTATCTAACACAGACCAGGCTGCAATTAACAGCATAAATACAAACATTCTGCTAACACCCCTTTGGGACCTACAGCACTATGTTAGAGCATAAGCCATTATCTGGTTTCCAGTTACAGAATTGCTCCCACCCTTCTGCCTTCTCTTCTACGACCCTGTGCCTCTTCGGGCAAACTAAGGTCCTCAGATTGTGGTCTACTGACCATTCCTAGGATTAGGTTTCTTCAATCGGTGGCAGGTCTTTCACTGTTGCTGCCCTCATACATTGGAACTGTTCTTCTTCTATTCAATGTATCAATCAAAATGTATTTATACAGCACTTCTACAACTGATGTTGTCACAAAGCAGCTGAAGATGAAGGTGACAGTCGCAGAAACAAAGACTAACAAGGGACTGTCCTCCTCTGAACAAACTACTGATAGAAATGAACAGTATCTCCATTTTAGTCTGTGATTATGCCACAGTGTAGTTACATTAGATTAATGATAACACACTTAAAAATGATGGTTCCACAAGGGTTCTTCAGTAAAGAGAATGGTTCTGTATAGAACCCTGAACACTTGAAGAACCTTTTGCATGATTAAGGGGTTTCTTTGGAAAGTTAATGTGTTCTTAAGAACCAACAATGTTTCTTGCTTGACATTGTAACAGTAGAAGAACATATTTTAGTGCCATATCTGAAAGTATCATGGGTTTTTCACTTCAACGTATTGAATCACTCCAGAGAACACAGTTCCACTGCTCCACAAAGCCCTCTAGATGTTGCTTCACATTGAACTCGATGATCTCAGGCTGATATGAGACCAAGCCCAGCCCTCCTGGTCAGTTATTTTTTTCAGCTTCCAATAGTTGTCAATCAGAATCAAGTCATTTCAATGCATTAATTATTTTAAAAATAAATAAATAAACGACAATGTGGAAACCAGTAAGTGTGGAATTAAGTTCTATCTTCCCACACATTCAAACTTTGGTGAATTTACAAAGTTATCGAGCTGGTGTTGCATCATTTGTTTAAATCAGAAACAAAATAAAATAAATATCACCCACGAGTTTAACTCGCCCTGGGAACAAAAGAATCATTTCATGTGTTCCTTTAATTATTAATTTACACACACACACACACACACACACACACACACACACACTCCTCCGCTCTCACACACGGTCCCAAAATAAAATAAAAGTGAGCCCGAATTAAACTGTAATTAATGATCAACATTAGCAAACAACAAACACGAGCCTCTTTTTAAAAGAATTTCGCCTTTGTTTCTGCTTTGATTTTCTTCATGTTTCTGGTTCATTTTTCAAACGAGAATTAATAACAATAACAACAATGTGGAAAAATAACAGTGATGAATGAACAAGAGTTTTAAAGCAGAGAGAGAGAGAGAGAGAGAGAGAGAGAGAGAGAGAGAGAGAGAGAGAGAGAGAGATGTAAGAAAATAAATAGAGAGGGGAAAAGGAAAGAATAATGAGCGAGAAATAGAAAGAAAAGTGAAAGGATGGATTGAAATAAGAAAGGAAAGGGGGAGGGAGAGAGAGAGAGAAAGAGCCTGGCATGTGTGTAAAATTAATAAATGTCTCTTGGGTGAGAGAGAGAGAGAGAGAGAGAGAGAGAGAGAGAGAGAGAGAGAGAGAGAGAGAGAGAGAGAGAGAGAGAGAATCAAGCTGTGCATACATTTCATGATGTAATAGCTTCCATATCTGGTGTTTATAAAGCTGTGGATTTGAAAGGAGAGAGAAAAGGCCTCACAGCAAAACCCTAAAAGTTTAGGGTTAGGGTTAGGTTTAGGTTTAGGGTTAGGTGATCAGATGATATCTTAAGGCTGATTGTTTCATGCTGGTTGCCAGAAATTCACGCAAAAATCCAGAATTAGGATCACTTTATTGGGCACTGTGCGCTCACCCCACACCCAGAGGAATTTGTTCTCCGCATTTAACCCAATCCGTGCAATGAAACACACATTTACACACACACTGTGAACACTAGGGGGCTGTGGGCAGTGCCTGGAGCAGTGGGCGGAGCAGTTGGGGGTTAGGTGCCTTGCTCAAGGGCACTTCAGTCATGACCTGCCGGCTCTGGGGATTGAACGGGCAACCTTCCAGTTACACGCCCAGTTCCCTACCCGCCAGGTCACAGCTGCCCCACATTTAGTACACACTGCTGCAATCCTGGGAACAATGTTTTAGTAAAATAAGTACAAATTCACACTGAGACCACCCTGGTAATGAAGATGTTTTTGTTTGAAACCTACAGGATGTAAAACTTCCCAAATGTGCTCCGCAATTAAATAACGTCACATTAAGGTTATAATGAAACATCTCCTCCTGCAATTACAAGCACAGGTGCATTCTGGGAAAAAAGGTTTAGGAGAGAGAGAGAGAGAGAGAGAGAGAGAGAGAGAGAGAGAGAGAGAGAGAGAGAGAGAGAGAGAATTAAAACTGGGCCCTAATAACATCTGATTCATTCACTCGCCCCAGAGCATCACGGTCCAGCAACACTGCCCTCAGCTCTCACTGAGTGGTCACACATAAAGCATTCATAAACCCATCTCTCTCTCTCTCTCTCTCTCTCTCTCTCTCTCTCTCTCTCTCTCTCTCTCTCTCTCTCTGTGTCTCTATCACTTTTTCCACTTTCATTAATCCAGGCCCTTTTTTTTCCAAAGAATGAAATGAAATAGAGGGGGCAGAATGAACTGTCAGATGGCCGGAGTAAGATAAATATATTGACGCCTGCAGAGGTTTGGGCCACATCTGTGTGTTTTCTACACCATCCACATCCAGACCAATGAAAACCCATCCTCTTCTTCTTCTCCTTTTCTTTCTCTTGCGTTCTGGCTTTTCCAGATGACAAAATGCTGCCGGTGTCCTCCAGCAAGCAGACAGAGACATTGCAATCAGACAGCAAGACACATCATCTCTAAAGGGTTCAGGAGGTGTTAACAGTTAACATGGCCCCAAGACCTGGAATTGACTGGAATTAAAAAAAAAAAAAAATAGCTACAACCCATAGTTTTTGATTGATAAGATTGTTAAAATTGTGCTACAACAAAAACAGATGCTTGTGAAACAGAGACACATATAGGAGGACACTGATATGGACTTTCTCATCGTGTATTCAGACAGATATGGCATTTTTTCCACGGCATGGTTCCTACTTTACTCCACTCTACTTTCTGTTTGGTTTTTGCTTGGTTTTCCACTCCCATAGCTCCCACCCAAAATGTATCAGGTGTCGTCTCTAACCCCGTCTCTAAGGGGAACAGTGGTCTTTGGAAACCACAACAACGGCGGTGGTAACGTTAAGCGGTGTTTACTCGTGGTGTATCGGCGTGTTGTTGTTGTTTGGGACTGAACACAGCTCCGTCATCAGTTCAGACAGATCAGTAGAGTTTGTTCCTTCCTTGTTGCAGCGTCCAGCTCTCGCTGGATTCTTTCGTCGGCCACCGATCCAAGGAGCGTTTGAACCTCTTCAAAAGACCACGCCGTCATTTTACGAGCTGCCGTCGTGAGTCGGATAAAAACAAACATGATCTCTGCTGTATTTTTAATAGTGTTGCTGAATGTAACCAAAAACTGGACAAGAATGGACATGGAATTTGATTGGCTTTCAAAACAAAGGAACAATAAATGGTAAGAATGGTGTTACAAAAAAAAAAAACAGAGCTGTGTGTAACAAAGACACAGGGAGAAGTGATAACAGTTAAATAATTTGGATTAATTCTGGATGATGACAAAATCAGTGGAGGTTAAGTATCCCACACTCTAAACCATATAATATAGTGTACATTAAAATACCCAGTGACCGAAAGGAAAGTTACGACTCTACAGATGGGTCATTGATTCAGAATACAAGAAACAAGCTAAATCCGAAGAGCTGATAATGATCATGAAAGTAAACCGTGACAGGATCATTCAGTGCACCACACAGTGGACACCAAGTGGTCAAAGAAGAGCATCTAAGGCTTGGACGAGTGAATAAAAAGAGCCGCAAATTTCACACTGAGCAGCATTTCCTCTGATCCTCCAGTGGAGCATCATCCTGATATTTCCAGGCAGGGGGATTACCCAGCCAGCATCCAGGGCAAACTTTAACCCCCAACACCTCTAAATAAAACATTAAACAATACCTGCTTAAAGTGGCACCCTGCCAGAGAGCCATTAAACATTGATGCTGCTCTCGGGTCACGCTGGGAAACTCAGCTAAACCGAGCCCTGACGGATCCTCCGGGCCTCAAACTCAGCTCAGGTCCAGGCGTCTGATAGAGGCAGAGCCGATGGAGAGGAGGATGAAGCAGGTAGATGTGAGTGAGTGGAGAAACACTCATTAATGTAACAGGAGTTCTGAGATACATCACACTGTCGTCTAAACCTGAAATGCACAGCAATGACATTTTCGAGAGACACATCTACGTAATCTGAGATAAAGCACTTTCTAATGCATAATAATAAAACATTTTCTTAGTAAAAATAGGAAATACCAGTTCATAAATAAGCTCAGTACACCACAAAGAACAGGGAAGTAATGTAGCAGCCAAAACGAGTGGAGAGCTAAGAGTGAAAATTAGTTGGAACATAAGCCAAAAAAATAAATAACAGAGTAAAGAACAGTGAAAAATGAGGGGGTGTGAACAGCGAGCGGCTCATTATCGTTTAAAGGAACAGGTGCTGAAAGCGGGCGTTCTGAACAGGGGGAGAACACTGCTGTGGGGCTCGTGGGGTTTAAACAAAGCAGGTCACAGACGGTTGATTAAGAACCAGAACTGTGTTCCACTGTGGAGAAGGTGGAGGGCATATGTCTCCTTTAAGAATAAGGGATAAACCACAGCAATTAACAGTTCTATAGGAAGATCAATCAGACTACGCACGGTATTAGGGGAGAAACCATTTGCCCAATATCTCCAGATTCACTGGAATAAACCTGCAGCTCACTCACTTGGGGCTCTGGCAAACAGCACGACTCTAAAGCAGTGGAGCTCAGCTGCAGTCCTCAGGGATTGGGTAAATATTCCCTTCTCAAGCACACGTAACCCAGCTCATGAAGAGCTTGATAATTAGCTGATGAGCTACACAAGGGCAGGGGGTCTCCAGGACTGAAGATAGGGTCCAAGGCTCTAAGAACAGTGTGAGATTTTCACCGGTTTATTGGGTATAAGCAGGGGTCCTCATCCTTTGTCCTGAGAATAGCCCCAGCCCTGCAGACTTTCTGTACTCCCTGCTCACCTGATCCAGCTAATCAGCTTCATTAACAAGCCCTTACAGAGCTGAAGTGGTGTTTTGGATTGGGTAAAGTCTCTAAAACCTGCAGACAACAGCACTCCAGGACCTGGAGGAGTAAGAGAAGTGGACTCTGAGAAATTAGCACATGAACAATGTCAAAGAAAACACTCAGAAAAATTAGATTCTAGTTTAAACAACTTTAATAAACACAATTAGACACCAGTTCAGGAGCTGTAGTCTACACAGAAGCAACATGGCAACGTGGTGTGCTGGTGCTGCACTTTTCACACCAGATGGATAAAGTGTAAATTGTGTGTATTATACATGTGTCTAGAAGCAAGCAGACTGAACACTTCTGATTTAAAATTTAATTCTCTTTTCACAGCTGCGCTGTCGGAAAGAGAGTGTAGTTCATGCAAAACATTGAAGAGTGCTTCATGTTGCTTTGCACATGAACAGAAATAAAAGACAACTGCTAATAAATAAAGAACGATTTAAAATAAGCTGATACTGCGTAGGGGGCACAGTGGAGCAGCAGGTAGTGTCTCAGTCACACAGCTCCAGGGTCCTAGAGGTTGTGGTTTGAGTTCCGCTCCGGGTGACTGTCTGTCTATACCTATACATTATTTTTCATTTCAGCATTTTCATGTTCTTTCAGTGAGTTTGGACAAAAAAAACCCTGTCGGACTTGGTGTGAAGGTTAGACTGTGCTAAATTACTTTTTTCAGAGGGTCAGGGGCAGCAGGACTGTCTCCTGTGTAACATTCTACCAGAACAGTTTACAGCACTGTTTCTGTGAGACTTCTTCAGGTTCAGAACAGGCAGTTTGTGCAGATCCAGAGAAATGGCACCCCCAGTGGATGGGAGCTCATTTTTTGATGGTAAAATAACAATCAGAACCACACACAATGCAGAACTTTCTGGGGTGTGAATGTGTAATCTGGGGTAACAGCAGCTCTGTTGGCCACTGGTGGCACTGTTTTGCAAAATCCGCTCAACAGTAACACAGTATAGTGTAAGAATAATTACAGAAAGAGTGCTGTAAACCGTTGTAGGTTCTTTTAGCTCAGCTCTGACCATTTGGACCTTCAGCTTAAAGTGATTTTTCACGCTGGCCACCTGTCGCAAAGTAACCTGTCTACATCCACAAAGGGTGAACTATAGGTAGTACACATTGTAGGAATGCTGGGAATGGTGGTTTTGGTAAAACATATTTGAATTCCTCTTGAGACCAGACTGTTTTAAAACCCTCACTGAAGTATTACACTATATGTTACCGTCCCTCATTCTACTTCAGCATTCAGAGAAAACCTCATTATACAAACAAGAAATAAAGGCTGTTTCTGCACTTCAGCTGCACACCGTGTGTTCTCAGGGCCTTTAGGGAAGGACCAGTGGATTCTTACATGTGGATAATGTGGTCTCTAGGAAAAGGAGGTTTTTTTAGAAGTACATTTTACTCCCAGAGGAGACACTTGAGTCCTCTCTGCTCCATCTGACACTTTCTCAGCATGTAAGAAGCTCCATTTCAGACGAGTACAAAGCTCCTAAAAACCGCCTCCATGATCAGGCTGACAGCTTCCAGCCTCTCCATCTCGCACCAGCCGCACCGGCATGAAAGAGAATGAGCTAATTTCACAAGGTTCACCACACTTTTCTCTTTCTCTGTCTCGTCTCGTCTCTGAGATTCTGATCTCTGGGCGTACATGTGAGCGTCTGAGGAGAAAGGCAGCGTTACGTGGAGTCACCGCTGGATCGTGTTTCCTTTCTCTGAAGCACGTTATTACAGTAAAGCATGTATGCGCAGCCTCAACGTTTTGTTCAGTTCTGCTGCATCCTCTCTCTCCACTATAGGCATCTGGAGTGGAGAACTTTCTCATACACTGCATTTCAATAGCTCTCCATCTTGGGTTTGGGTTCTGGTCCAGACGATCGTTTGGGATTTCCAAGCTGCATTTCAACAAACCTTTAGAAAGTTGTACCTAAAGACCTCATTCTGTTTGGACTTACAAAAGTACACCTGTATGATCTTACAAATAAATATTGACAACATAAAACCAGTCAGTTCCAATTCTCAACAAGATCAGAGGTATATTTATTACATCCATTTCTTCGGAATAATATATCCATCTTATGAGTTGGAAGGTCAAAGTTTCTGCCACTAAATGATTGTAAAAATGGTTGTTGTGCTTGATAGTGCCACGTTAAATGTGCAGCTACTCCATGAAACTAGTTTATAACTCATTCACATACTCGCTTTAAGAATTGCACCACCATTACTCACATACACACTTGTGTTTAGGCACTGCTCCACAGGGCCATGCGGTCTGAAAGCTAAACTCAGAGCGTGAGGCATAGATGTCATTGCTTATTTGACTGGACAAAAGTGGGCACTGAATCAACTACAGCCAATGAGGATTGTAAAAAAGGTGCTACAACAAAAACAGAGCTGTGTGAAACAAAGGTTTGCACTGATATGGACTTTCTGAGCTAACAATACGGATATATGTTTTTAAAGGTAGCCCATGCTATAATGTGTGTAATATAAAATAGATATATCTCTAAAGATGGGTCACTGACTCACTCAAGGGTTAAAACAGATCAGATGATACCATGGCAGCTCCACAAGTAGGTGATATTAAGTGCTTCGCATCATAGAAACTTTGCGTCCAAGTTTAAAAATAGGGCTTATGGAGACATTTACAAAACAGAGAGAATCATTTCACTGTGCAGAGAACTATGTTGTGTGTTTTCAAATGGTTCAGTGAAAGCAGCAGCTTTGTCTAGAACCTGGAAGGCCTTGTTCACTGGTGTTCTCCATGATGGGGATCTGTCAAATTGGTGCTTATGAAATAATAATAATGTAATAGTAGCTAATGTGGGCCTAAGGGTTATGAAAGCAATTATTGAGACTGAAAGGTTGCTAGTTTGATTACCAGAAAAAAAAAAAGTCTCTGGGTGGGTGAAGAAACTGCAATGTCTCCTCCTTCAACATCCACAGCTGCAGTGCTCTTGAACAAGGCACCAAACCACCAACTGCTACCTGGGTGTTGAGGTGGCCAACTTGTTGGGTGCTACTCATAATCTTTAGTTTGTGTGTGTGTGTGTGTGTACCATGAATATATCACATTGTGGGGACTTTTCTTACTTGTGGGGACCACCAGCTTGTCACCACAATGTTATCATTACATTTTAAGGTGAAGACATGTTTAAGGTTGCGTTAAGGTTAGGGTTGTGTTAGGGCAGTGGTGGTAGTACCCATTGGGTAAATGATTGGGTAAATGAGGAATCCATGATTTCTGTATTAATGTTTAATAAAAGCAATAAAAGCATGTTTCACAAAGTATTTTTCCAGAGATCATCTATGATCCCAATCTCATTCTAGGAAAGCTATTTTAAGACAGGGTTGTGTTTTAATGGCTGAGCTGCCGAGTTTCGAATAGAAGTGATGGGGTTTGTGGTCTATAGAATATTCTTACTTTTGCTAAGAGTGTATATTTCAAGGGAGTACTGCTGCGGAACCACAGATGGGGCCCTTGTAACTTTATTTAGTTAGTATTTTACCAACCTACTTTTAAGTCTGTATTTACTCAAGCACATTAATATTGTCCTTTGTCTAGCCCTTGTTCTAGGAAAGCTAATTTGGGATGGTCTTTGTGTAGTGGTGGCCGAGGAGCCGAGGTGAAAGCAGAAGTGAATGGGTTTCCGGTGCATAATGTCTCCCTGGCTGGGGAGAAAACACTATTCCTCTGCTGTAATGACTCTGGGAGACCCAGGTGCTCTTTGTGGGCTTGAATTTGCTTCTCCGCAGGATCGGCTCAATACCGTGCCCTGGTTCTCCGAGCCCTGGCTGGTGTTAGCTGACATTTTCAGCTGTCCGCAGGTTTCTGAGTCCTGCCTGCTGGACCTCGGACTGTAAACAGGGTCAAACAATTCTGCGGTGGATCGATAGCACTGAGAGGGGTCCGGCCGTGGTCAGAGAGAGCCAAACACAAACAGCCTGTAAACAGTAGCCGCTGGGTTTCATGGACTTACTTCTCATTCTCACTCTGATAGGCTTCGAACCGTTGTCTTTGGCCGTCGGGGACCGTCTCCTAATTCTCCACAGAGTTTCTAACAGCTGTCTTTGGTGCTCATCGGTTACTCTCGACACTGTCGTCCAATCACTGACTCTCTCTGCTCTTGTTTGGTTTATTATCTCAGGTTCATATTTTTTAATTTATGCTGCACTTAAAGTTGTATTGTTTTACTCCCTTTTTGAACAGTGGGGTATGGGTTCACCTTTTGAGTTTTGCTTCTTCTCAAGGTTTCTGAGGGAGTTTCTGAGTCTTGGTAACTCCCTGCAGTTCTTCCTCCTGCAGTTACTTTCTGAGGGAGGTACCCCTTTTGAGTCTCAATTTCTCTTAGTGGTTGTTTTCTCAGGTTCTCTTGTGGAGTATCAGTCACTCTCAGTCATTCTTCATCTTGCTCTGAAGGACGTTCTTTTTTTTGAGTCATTGTTTCTTGTAGTGGTTCTTTCTGATGGAGGTTCGCTTTTATATTCTTGGTTCTTCTCTAGGCTTCTTCCTCTGTCTTAGCTTTTGATTACTTTGGTTCCTTTTAATATTTTTTTCTCTTGCTCTGAGGGATGCTCTCCTTTTGTATTTTGATTCTTCTTAGTGGTTCTTCCTCTGGGTTTGAGATAGTTTCAGTGTCTAATTTCCTTTCAGGAGTTCTTCCTTTTGCTCCAATGAATATTTAGAGTTTCGTTTCCTCTCAGTGGGGCTTCGGGAGGGTTCTTGCTCACTTGGGACTAGGACCCAGAGAGGACGATGCCAGCTGTAAAAAAAAAAAAAGTAAATAAAACTGAACTGAGTTGACAGGAGCCTGCCGTTCAGAGCTGCTTCCTCAGAGTGATGGGGAGCGGGTAAATAAGCCTCGGCAGGAAACCCGTGGCACTGGACGAACATCATGAGGCTGCCTGTTTGTTTTAGATGCTCGTGCTTAAGCACGCGTCAGCGTTGATTGGGATTCATGCGCTGCTCGGTGTCTCATGCAGTGGCAGATGTTGCAGCAGAGAGACGATTAAACACATCAACATCTCCATGAAATGTGGATGAGATGGTGTCAACATTCTGTTCTGCCCTGTCACTACACCGGCTCCAAACTGAAAGTGTCTCCAAAGTGGCTGAAATTTAGATTGAAGAACAGGAGGAAAAGTACATTGAGCTATGATTAATGGTCCGTAGTTTGGGGATTAGGTCTGGGGCCAACCATGAGGGTTCTGGGTTAACTGGGTAAAGATTTATTAGGACTTTTGTAAACAAATCTACAGCTTCATTCAAAGTAATATAAAAAATACCTCTAAAAATGAGTGTTAATTTGTCTTTCGTTCTATAAAGAGCCCTTCGGATATATTCTAAAATTACCTTAGGGTTAGCACTAAACCCTGTTGTTTCTAACCTTTGGAGTTAGGTTTAAGCTTAAATACAAGGTTAAATGAAGTTTTAAGGCTGGCCAACTGAACATATACTGTATATTTAGATATATTTAATACACACTGTATGAATCGACACAATGGCTTTTTAGTCAAATGGACTATGGAGACTGAGCTGCTAACACAACTTCCTGAACCCTTGCATCTGTTACTGCACTCCTCTCAGCTTCTTGACACTTAAGCGATATTCATTACGGGCGTTTTTGATATGCTGAAGTCTTCTGCAGATCTTGAGCGTGGTGGATGCAAAAGGAGAAGCTTGTGTGTTGAAGCAGCAGAATATAAATGCTCTGGCCCTGAGCCACCGGAGAGCACGGCGAGATTACTATGAGGCCATTAGCCCGACTATGACGATCCTGTGCCAATTCTGTCACCCAAAATTAGAGGGGAGCCAGTAACTTTCCCACATTTTTGTCAGGCTTGTTTGGAGAGGGATCGGCCTGTCAATAAGTGCACCATAATAGTGTGGAAGTACTGCCAGTTCCAATAAAGCAACAGAGAGATCAACAGAATGAAAGGTGACCTTGGCGTAATTGAGATTCATCACAGGCAAGGCAAGGCAGGCGGCAGAGGGGGAGAAACAAGCAGATGAGAAAGAGAAGGAGGGGTGGGGGCGGGGGGCAATAAAAAATAGACAAAATAACACAGTACAAATATGCATTCCCAATTTTATGGGAGAACGGCCAACTGTTGTTCAATGGTGGGCTCTGAATGTCAATTCTGGGTTTAAAGCCAGAGATTTCTTTTTTTTTGTTTTTAGCTCCATCTGTCATCTTCCCTTTCCCCCTCTTATTGCACAGGGCAGCATGTTCAGAGAGACAAATTATGCCCCCCCCACACCACCACCACATGCTATAAAGGAGCCACGGCTGGAGCGGCTCTTCCTCTTTGAGAGATAACGGAGCCGTGTTCCAGTCAGACGCAAGATTTCACTCTAAACACAAAGCAGGTTCCCACCCTGCAGGGGAATTAAATTCACACCGAAATGTCACCAAAAAATAATGTGGACTAGACGATATGTCCATCAGCCCTTTACGAGGGGACACATCTCTCTCTCCCGCTCACAAAATCACTTCTGAGAAATATGGAAAGGGTCTTCAGAGAAATCTTTAATAAAGAATATGATGGAAATGTTTTTGGTGTGAAACGCACACGCCACTAAAATCATTCCAGAATATCATTCCTAACTCTAACACTGGGCATCATCCGACAACAAGATCTCCAAAAATTAATACCTACTTTAGTAAATATGAACATACTAAACACAATTATACATTTTACTTCATCATTCAAAATTCCCTGAGCTCCCATCCACAGGTGGCGCTGTTTCACTAAACACCTACTGTCTGTAATGTACCCGAAGAAGGATCATAGAAACAGTGCTGAATCTGTTAGCGATAGTGTTACACAAACACAAAACACTGTCGTTTCTAATCTTTTGGAGGTCCCAGTTGTTTACTGTTAAGTTTAATAGTTAAGAGTTAGGGTCAGGCTGAACTTTTAGGGTTAGGGGAACCCTTAAAGGAACACTAGGTAAGATTGGATATTTTTCCTCCTGGGCTCCTCCTAAAGTTGCAGATTGTAATTCACTTTTACAGCACTCTTCTGAAATCAATAAGGAGAGTATTGAGCCTGGAGTAACAATGTCAGACGGTATATAGTACACATATTATGAATGACAGTTATAATAAATACACATTGTTAATTCCAGGAATGGTCTTTTAATCATTTTAACCAGACCCTAACAAAGACTCTCCCTCTTTTTACTGGACATGTCCTTTACAACTTGAATCCGATTACAAGTGGAGTACAGTTGGATGATTCCATTCAAAATCTATCCTTTCCAACCTCGTGTCCAAAATGACTCCTTATTCACAGTTTCCAGACTTACGCACTACACAGTGCACTGTTACAGGGAGCTGAATCCCGGAGGGGAGTGAAGGATTTTGAACACTAACTCATGTGGGTTTTTACCAAACAGAACCATGTATTTTGGGTGTCTGATATCTAAGAATGTCAGTTAGTGTGCATGGGTTTTACACTACCTTTGACTGTTTATATATGGAACATTGTTCACAGTTGGACAGTACAATAAAGCAATAAAATACACAAAACTGTGCAGTGTAAATTGAATAGGGCATAGTTTCAGACACAGTGCAAGTGTCTTTTATTTAAAGTGGAGACTTTCCACATCAACAATTCAAAACACCACTAGTAACACATTGCTGGAATCACTGCTGATTGACAACAAGCACATCTCTGGCTCATATTTAAGATTCTGGATCCAGCGCTGAGCCGAGGAGGCACCGGTAGATTGGCGCTGAGGAGATGTCGAGGCATGAATGGTGCTCAGTGGGGTTTGGCACATAGAGCTGGATTATATTCACTGCAGCACAATGGGTAGGTTTGGGTTTCAGCTATAGCCCAGAGGACAGGCCAAATGAAGTCTAACTCACCAGGCCCCCGGATGAAAACGTGTGCCACCTCACACAATAACCCCCACCAGAGGTTTCTGTGAAAGAGACCAAGGCCCACCTGGATACGCTCAGATAAATGAGTGAAATGAGCTGACGGTCACATTCAAAGCTTCTCGCATACACAGACGAACATATACACTGCTATTCAGAGGCTTGGAACCAGTACCACACCAGTCTGGAAGCAACTGCAGTCGTCTAAACTGGAGTGTTGCACTTGATTGACACAAAGGTATCACACATAGAAGTGGCACTCTGTGAGACACTCCTCCCTCGTTGGTCCACCTTGTAGATGTAAATCAGAGACAGTAGCTCATCTGTCGCTGAACAGTGTGTGTCGGCCATCCTCTAGTCCTTCATCAGTGACACAGGACGCTACAAAAATCTCAAGTAATCACTACTGTGTCGCATCCACTCACTGAGAACGATTCACCACCCAAATCATACCTGCTCTGTGGGGTCAGGTTCAGATTCTGCTCCGCTTCTGACATCAAGTGCAGAGACTTTAGAATGGTCCCGCCCCCTCGTCTGAGTCTGTCCAATCACAGCGCTAGACCTGTGTTTATGTGAGAGCGCAAAGATGAGGTTAAACTCAACAAAACAGACACAACGAGCGCGGAGAAATAAGAGCACTGAGTAAAAACGGAGAAGAAAGAGAACAGAGTGAAAATGGCTAAAAACCAGAGCTTCTGCTCCTCGTTCCTCACTGCTGTGCGCTCGGGGTCGGGGTGAACAGCGAGCGGCTCATTATCATTTAAAGGAACAGGTGCTGAAAGCGGGCGTTCTGAACAGGGGCTGTTTACACAGGGGGAGAACACTGCTGTGGGGCTCGTGGGGTTTGGACCAAAGCGGGTCACAGACGTTTCTTTAAGAAACAGACTTGTGTTTAACTGTGGAGACGAGGGCGGATGTGACAATACTCTTCTGCTGACAAATTTTAAGGGGTGCTGTTTTTTTGTGTACAGTAGAAATTCATGATTTTATTCTCCTAAATTGACAAAAGCTTCTACCTTGTGTCCTGTCCTTAATAATAAAATGTCCTGTTTTTCAGTGACCTTCACAGTCATGAAAATAATACACCAGCGTGAACAAAAAAGCATTTTCTTTCCAAATTAAAAGTCATTCAGCATATTTATTTTTCTCACGCTGGCATAATTGCCTGTCTTTAAAATCAATTAAGTATTATTACGGCAGTTAATGACCAAAAAAGAAAAGGAATTTGGTAAAACCAAAAAGGGGTAATTATTTTTACACGCATCTCAAGGTGACAGTAATTGCTTCGATCAAATGGAACAAGAGAAAGAGAAAGAAGAAGTAGAAGTGTAATTGGCCAGCACTTCATTAGAGATTACTGCGTGGACATAATTGTAAAAGACAAGACAATTAAAAGCTCTATTATTCAATCAAGATTCTGCTGCAGTAGCCGCTGTGGAGTCTTCTTGGTGGGATTGTAAATGAGGGGGGGGCTTGGGGGCTTTTGCTGTTTATCTGCAGTAAACACAGAAAAGAGGCTCCACACATACCAGCTTAGTCTGTAATAAGGTTATTAAAGCTTGTACCATTACTTTAGGGCAGTGCTCCCCCTTTGGAAAGGCATTTAGCTTCATTAAAAACCCTCAGTATACGCTGGATCCATGGCAATTGTGGAGACCCCTTTAAATGAGTGAGTACCACTTTTATAAGCTGCAGTCATTACACGTTTGTATAATCTGCACAAAAACGTATTGACCAGTAGAATAGTTCACTATGGAGCAGACGCACACTCCCCGGGCGGCGGGGTGGTTGGCAGACCCTTGCTCCTGTTGTGTGTGTGTGTGTGTGTGTGTTCACTACATCTTCATAACCTTCTTCATAAGAGTGAAATCACAACGCCCAATGCAATGTCCTTTTTGTTCTTGTGAAGATGTGGATATTAACCTCAAGGTTGCATTGTTACTGACATAATTTTATAATGATTTTAACCTCACTGATTATATGTCTGATTTTAAAGTGTACTCTTAGTGGGTTCTGCTGGGATGTTTTTACACCCTTAAGCCCTATAAGTATTTATTACTGGAGTACTGGAATACTGGAGAGGTTTTAATCCCGCCGGAACAGACTGTTTCCGTCATTTTCCTGAAGTGCACGCTCCCGTTTCAGGAAAGATTCCTATACCTTTTACCTACTGCAAAATGAGCAGTAACAATAACCCAATGATATTAATCCTATCAGAATTGACAGATGGAGGAATACTACGTCATATCCCGGGGGAAAAGGAAATGTTTGTGGGTTTCTGAAGAGTGGAGGAGCTGGAGGGGGAGTTTAGTGAAATATTTGTAAAATATAAGTAAAATCTCATGTTTCTGGTGGATGTAGGTAGGTTGTGTGCACAATAGTACCCTTCATGTGTATTATTATGAACGTGTTCTACGCTTTAAGTTATGATTACACTGTTTATAACATTTCTAATAACTGTGTGAAGGATTAGTGAAGGTCTTCTTGCTCATTATCTGTTGCAAAGGACTAAGATAAGGTCAAGGGCTGGATATTTTTAGACTGTTCTGAGAAAACTTGTGACAGTCTAAAAACTCCAGTAGCTCTGATGTGTCTGATACACACTGTTATTTTTACAGAGATGTTTATCCAGTGCAAATCCACTGTAAACATCAATATTACTGACGTCTTGTTAAAAAATTACATTACCCCAGCTCCCCACGTAAAACTAATCCAGACCAAAAAAAATGGACAGACACAGGGAGAACACACCACACTCCTCACAGACAGTCACCCGGAGGAAACCCACACAGACACAGGGAGAACACACCACACTCCTCACAGATAGTCACCCGGAGGAAACCCACGCAGACACAGGGAGAACACACCACACTCCTCACAGACAGTCACCCGGAGGAAACCCACACAGACACAGGGAGAACACACCACACTCCTCACAGACAGTCACCTGGAGGAAACCCACGCAGACACAGGGAGAACACACCACACTCCTCACAGACAGTCACCCGGAGGAAACCCACGCAGACACAGGGAGAACACACCACACTCCTCACAGACAGTCACCCGGAGGAAACCCACGCAGACACAGGGAGAACACACCACACTCCTCACAGACAGTCACCCGGAGGAAACCCACGCAGACACAGGGAGAACACACCACACTCCTCACAGACAGTCACCTGGAGGAAACCCACGCAGACACAGGGAGAACACACCACACTCCTCACAGACAGTCACCCGGAGTGGGGCTCAAACCCACAATCTCCAGGACCCTGGAGCTGTGACAGAGACACTACCTGCTGCATCACCGTGCCACCTCATTATTATTGTTGTTATTATTGTTATTTATTATTATTATTAACAATACTGTAAGGGTTGAATGACCTGAAAGTGGATGTGAACACAGTACACACTAAAAAACACATTAGATTCCTCCAAGATCCTAAAAGCATCAGAACAAGGTCAAAACGTCCCACTATGTCACCACACTCCTCTCTCTCTCTCTCTCTCTCTCTCTAATGGCTGAACGGTCGAGGCGGAGTGTTCCCCAGGTGTGCCGATGAGGGGTAATCTTCTTCAGGTGTCTCTAATTACCCATCATTTAGTATTTATGTCCGCAGGTATTCATCACTCCCCACTCTGCGAGACAGAGTCGGATTATGTTCCTCTGAAGAGAAAGAAGCTGTGGAGATACGGGAGGAAGCTTTTTGGAGCTGACTCTGTGGTTCTGATGCGGAAAGAAAACCCGGCGAGAGATTACACCACACTTTACACTTCACACTCAACACCCCTCGCTGGCAGACAATCCTCCAGAGGATGAGCCCTCAGGGCTGGATTAGTTCTGACCAGGAGGCTCCAAAAGTCTTCATCAGTGGCAAAGTCATTGACTGACAGCCAAAAAAAAACTCTTTGAACACTTGCAGAATCAGGACCAACACCTTTCAGCCAATCACAGTCATCGGCTCCTCAGGACATCAGCGAGAACTCTGATTTGATTCTTCATGCTGATGATCAGTAGACACTGCTTTACTGCCATCAGAATAGGGTTGTACTGTGGGTGTAATACAAATGTTTACCAGCGTGGACCAGCACAGTGCTGTAACACAGCTGACTAAACCTCTGACCTCTGGGTTTTTAGAGTTAGTCTAAGAGTCAGGGTTAGAATAAGTTTACAACGTTACAGTTAACTTAGGGGTGGAGTTAATGTGTTGTTCGCAATTTTAAACCAATAAATATTTTATAAAATTTAGAGAATGTTTCTTCACCACTTGCTGCTCTCCACTCCGTCTGCACACTGCAAAAATGCTCCTATATCTGTAAGCAGTCCTGGCTCAGTAAAGAGGAAACATTCTGAATTGGCTCAAATGTTCCCTCAGGAGGTATTTAGGTGGTAGGTGGTGGGCGGGAGGCACTCCAAACATTGAAAAGCATTAAATGAGATTATGATGATACTTTATTCCTGCTCTAAATGTGGGCAGGGCGGCATGGTGGCGCAGCAGGTAGTGTCACAGTCACACAGCTCCAGGGACCTGGAGGTTGTGGGTTCGATTCCCGCTCCGGGTGACTGTCTGTGAGGAGTGTGGTGTGTTCTCTCTGTGTCTGTGTGGGTTTCCTCCGGGTGACTGTCTGTGAGGAGTGTGGTGTGTTCTCTCTGTGTCTGTGTGGGTTTCCTCCGGGTGACTGTCTGTGAGGAGTGTGGTGTGTTCTCCCTGTGTCTGTGTGGGTTTCCTCCGGGTGACTGTCTGTGAGGAGTGTGGTGTGTTCTCCCTGTGTCTGCGTGGGTTTCCTCCGGGTGACTGTCTATGAAGAGTGTGGTGTGTTCTCCCTGTGTCCGCGTGGGTTTCCTCCGGGTGCTCCGGTTTCCTCCCACAGTCCAAAAACACACGTTGGTAGGTGGATTGGTGACTCAAAAGTGTCCGTAGGTGTGAGTGTGTGAATGTGTGTGTGTTGCCCTGTGAAGGACTGGCTCCCCCTCCAGGGTGTATTCCCGCCTTGCGTCCAATGATTCCAGGTAGGCTCTGGACCCCCAGCGACCCTGAACTGGATAAGGGTTACATATAATGAATGAATGAATGAATAAATGTGGGTAACATTGACTTATTCATTTAAATCTTGTTTTAATTCTTGATTTACGTAAATCTACTTGGTGTCTGGTTGTAAAGTGCTATGCAAATAAATCTGACTTATGTTTGTAGTTAAAGCTACATTAGTTTAAGGAGGAGCCGGCGAAAGTAAACACTGAGTGAATGTGCTACAACTAAACATTTCAAGTTACAAATGGGTTTCTGTGGGAATTCAAAGAGTGAATGTAAACTTCAGCCACTTCAGCCACCAACAAGACAGTAATTCCTTGTTAACAATACTGTTTTAATTATGCTACATTCACATCTGCTTAGATTCATTATTTCTAGTGTCACATAAAGATATTAGATCTGGGCTACTCCTTTTCACACTATACGTGCTAATATTCGGAGATCCTCTTTTCCTGGGAATGGTCTTTTGGTCAAATGAGTTCACTGAGCCCAGGCTGAGTGTAAAAGGCTCAAACAGTAAAGACCTGAAATCACTGCTGGTTTAATATGATTTCAGCAAAACCATAAGTGTTAAAGACCCATTTCTCTGAGCTACATCTCCACAATATTACGGCAGTTTCACATTCCCATCGTCCCCAGACACTTCATGATACATTAGGTCCCATTAATTCCTGTGAGGTACCTGGGAATTCGTCGTAAAAGAAAAAAAAAAAATAAATAAACAGATGGATGAAAACAGTCTTTTTCTGAAGGAAAGCTGCAGAGGAACATAAGCTTCTCGGCTTAACGTGAGACAGCTCCCATGTTCCAGGTGGATTTGTTTAATAAGAATCTGTTCAGCCATTTACTTTGCTTCTAAATCTCAGCGGGAACCTGAGCAGCTTTGACACAAAGTCTGTGGAAGACAGTGTCAGTGTATACATAAATATAAACATGTATTTTTATGTGTGTGCCAAACAGGATCGTGGAAATCTAGCACACGTTCAACACGTAGGAGCAGCGCATATACGATTAACACTTTTCTGACAAGAAACTTTAGGATTTGTTACAGTTTGTTGGTATTCATTCATTGTCTGTAACCTTTATTCAGTTCAGGCTCGTGGCGGATCTAGAGCCGACCCAGAGTCACTGGGAGCAAGGCAGGAACACACCCTGGAGGGGGCGCCAGTCCTTTGCAGGGCTGTAGGTATTTAATGATTACTAAATGAGTGCCCATCCACTGGTGGCGCTGTTTCACTAAATCCACACAAACACTTTGTTATGAACCTGAAGAAATAGCACAGAAACTGATCAGCAAACCGCTGTGGGAGAAGTCTGTTGGAGGTCGGCTGGGGAAAGAATACCCTGACACTCCTGACCTTTAGGTAGGTGTCAGAAAAGTGTCAGAAAAGTACATCCACTAAGGGTGAACTATTTTTAGTACACATTGTATGTATCATGTGGTGCAGCAGGTAGGTGTCGCAGTCACACAGCTGCAGGGACCTGGAGGTTGTGGGTTCAAGTCCCACTCCGTGTGTGACTGTCTGTGAGGAGTGTGTTGTGTTCTCCCTGTGTCTGCGTGGGTTTCCTCCGGGTGACTGTCTGTGAGGAGTGTGGTGCGTTCTCCCTGTGTCTGTGTGGGTTTCCTCCGGGTGACTGTCTGTGAGGAGTGTGGTGTGTTCTCTCTGTGTCTGCGTGGGTTTCCTCCGGGTGACTGTCTGTGAGGAGTGTGATGTGTTCTCTCTGTGTCTGCGTGGGTTTCCTCCGGGTGACTGTCTGTGAGGAGTGTGGTGTGTTCTCCCTGTGTCTGTGTGGGTTTCCTCCGGGTGACTGTCTGTGAGGAGTGTGATGTGTTCTCCCTGTGTCTGTGTGGGTTTCCTCCGGGTGACTGTCTGTGAGGAGTGTGGTGTGTTCTCTCTGTGTCTGCGTGGGTTTCCTCCGGGTGACTGTCTGTGAGGAGTGTGATGTGTTCTCTCTGTGTCTGCGTGGGTTTCCTCCGGGTGACTGTCTGTGAGGAGTGTGGTGTGTTCTCCCTGTGTCTGTGTGGGTTTCCTCCGGGTGCTTCCTCCCAAAGTCCAAAACACATGTTGGTAGGTGGATTGGAGACTCAAAAGTGTCCGTAGGTGTGAGTGTGTGAGTGAATGTGTCCTTTGAAGGACTGGTGCCCCATCCAGGGCGTGTTCCTGCCTTGTGCCCAATGATTCCGGGTAGGCTCCGGATCCACCTCGACCCTGAACTGTATAAAGGTTACAGAAAATAAATGAATGAATGATTGTATGTATCATGGGAAAGGCCTTTTTCAAATATGAACAAATTCACTTTGAGATGAGAGTATCCTGCTGGTGAGTTCTGTACAAAACATTATTCAGTACTGTGAAAAAGTTCCAAGCTAATAATAATCCAAAATAATATTTAGGATTCCCACACACCAAACAACAAGGTAGACATATGCACATGCAGCGCTCGTCCGTCTAAAAGGTGTGTACACGGCTGGAGCAGGGGTGGAGTTTGTAGATTGAAATCCAGCAGGAAATGAAACATTTTACAATCGGAAGGAAATATGGGCTGTCAGGAACCAGACAAAAACCAGACAAACCATAACACACACAGACACACTGTGGCGGGCTGCTGCACAATGAAGTGAACAATTATATTCTGTCAATCTGCCAATTCAGAACTGCACTCCTCCATTTAGACTTTCCTTCATTTTGGATTTTCATCCATCGTCAGTCGGTGCCCATCCTCATTTCTATTGTGTCTTCACGTGTTGTTCACGTGTGTGTGTGTGTGTGTGTTAACTTAACCCTTTCCACGTCTCTCCTGGTGACAGTGTAGTGTTATTTGAAGTTATTGCCCAGTCCCAAGTGTTAGAGGTTAATAAATAGTTCACTGTGTTAAATCAAGTGTGTCATAGATTTAACACATTCATACGATCAGAAGAACATCTGGAAACACACTCTGTTCTTCACTCGCTCACAACAAAGCTATTTCTTTGTAGAAAATAAATGTAAAAATACTCTATTTATTTATTTATATAGTGCACTATATGTTTCCTGTGGGTGACTGTCTGTGAGGAGTTGGTGTGTTCTCCCTGTGTCTGTGTGGGTTTCCTCCGGGTGACTGTCAGTGAGGAGTTGGTGTGTTCTCCCTGTGTCTGCGTGGGTTTCCTCCGGGTGACTGTCAGTGAGGAGTTGGTGTGTTCTCCCTGTGTCTGCGTGGGTTTCCTCCGGGTGACTGTCAGTGAGGAGTTGGTGTGTTCTCTCTGTGTCTGCGTGGGTTTCCTCCGGGTGACTGTCAGTGAGGAGTTGGTGTGTTCTCCCTGTGTCTGCGTGGGTTTCCTCCGGGTGACTGTCAGTGAGGAGTTGGTGTGTTCTCCCTGTGTCTGCGTGGGTTTCCTCCGGGTGCTCCGGTTTCCTCCCACAGTCCAAAAACACATGTTACAGGTGCATTGGCGACTCAAACGTGTCCGTAGGTGTGAATGTGTGTGTGTCTGTGTTGCCCTGTGTAGGACTGGCGCCCGCTCCAGGGTGTATTCCCACCCTGTGCCCAATGATTCCAAGTAGACTCTGGACCCCCCGCGACCCTGAATTGGATAAGCGGTTACAGTGAATGAATGAATGAATGAATGAATGAATAATTTTGAAAAATAAAGATGCCCTTCCTACTGAAGAAATGTGATGGTCAAAGACCTAAAAATAAATGAATAAAGAGGAAGAAGAAGAAGAAGAAGAAGATTGTAACCTTTGCAATGAAAATCTCTAAAAGGCAAAGCCAGCAGTGCTGCTAGTCTCTTAGCCGCATTCATTCCTATTATTTTATACAGTGTTTCATGTCATTTGTCTTTTCTTATCCCAGGTATTCCATCCTGACAACTGTGGCATCTGTGTTTTGCCTTTACTCTGTCCACCCTTTGTCTTTATCACAGCTTCCGTTCCTTTACAGGAGACTCACTTTGAGTTTATTAAAGAAGTCCACAGCCACGTCTCCAAAGTTCAGTCTCAGAAGTTGGTTGAAGTTTCTGCTTCTCCTAATTCAGGTTCATTCCAAGTAAATGAGGTCTGGGCTGTGGGGTTCTGTGGCTGTGGGCCCAGGCCATTGTTACTTGCTACATTTCTTGTTATGGGTCCTCAGATCTCTTTATTGTTTTCAGTGTAGGCTTCTTGACAGCTCCAGAGCTCTTCTCACAGTAAAGGATGGACACTGGATGTGTTGAGACCCGAAGCGAGAGTGCAGTGGAAGTTGTATGTATCTAGTTTCTGGTTCCTCTAGCTCTTGTTTAATGTCTCTATTTTCCTTTATCATTCCTCTCCTTTATATAGGGGTATTTGTCATGTTTACACTCCTCAGAAATGACTCCTGGACAAGAACAACATGTAGTTAATGTCTGTGTAGAGCAAGAATTAAAAGGAATAAAGGGCAGTCTCATAATTTTCATGGCATACCATTATTATTTAAGGCATTATAAAGACCTTATATGAATTTAATGAGTGTGTGTGTGTGTGTGTGAGAGAGAGAGAGAGAGAGAGAGAGAGAGAGAGAGAGAGAGAGAGAGAGATGAACACATCTCCAGATGTCTGCCTTTTAACTCCAAGGCCCTTCTTCTTCAGAAAGTAATTAGGTTTGGAAAATAAGAGCCATAAGAAAGGGGTCTAAATGAAGCAGCTCATTAATTGCGTTCTTTGGGGGCACCAGCTGTGATGCACTTGTTCTTTCCTTCAAGGCAAAGTACAGTTAGAGATAAAAACCCACTGCTTATCGTTCTTGGAAGCAGTTGGAACACAGTTCTGCTCGTGTTAAACCATGTCTGACCTTAAGTGCCACTCACTCTGGTGTGAGAGTGAATACACCTCAGTTCTAAAAACCCTTCGCCGTTTCTGGAAGCGCCTCATCAGCTTGTTATTGAAAAGCTAAAGTCAGCAGGCTCTGGCCGTACACTGGCTCCAAACGGCGGACGGCGGTGAGAGATGAATCAATTAAAGGAGCTGGGTAACAGCGAGCGAAATTGAAATGAGTGACTGAATTAACATGAATTTAAAGGTACTTTAATCTATTATGGAAAAGTTCGTTCCTTGTGCAGTGCAGTTTCGACCTGAGTCCATTTGGCAAATTAAAATGGCTGTTTGCTGCTATTAATAAATGATTTAGTCATAATTGAAGCTGGAATGTAGGACAGCGTTGTCCAACAGCAAAAGCCCGGTCCCAGAGCTTTGCTTAGATGATGCACATCAAAGATGATGATGGACAAAAGCAGAAATTTGCTCTTTCTATTTCTTTTTCTGATGATGTTTTGTTTCAAATTTGGTAAGTCACACGGGTAACTTTCTTTCTCTTACCATGGTTCACTTACTTTGGCCAGGGTTTGTCTCATGTGGGTGTGCTCAATGTGTGTGTGGGCGTGTACAAGGACCAGCTTTTGAAAAGAAAATATAAAAGCCAAGACACATACTGTGTATGAATCATTACTTTCTTCAAAGTTTCATTGTTAATCACAGCGACAGGTTGTTTATTTCCAGAGGAAACGACTGATCACATTTTGTAGTATCAGCTTCTAGTGTGAACACATGGTTACTTCTCAGTAAAATGATTATTTTAGTCACCACTAGGGGGCGATCTTTCGTTTTTTGTAAGCAATAAATCCTCATCAGTGTCACAGTGGGTCAAGAGCTAATCTAAACCTAAACCTCACCCTAGGTCAGGGGCTGCAGGGCTGTCTCTTGTGTAATCTCCTCCCACAGCAGTTTACAGCACTGTTCCTGTTATTCTTCTTCAGGTTCAGAACAGAGTGTCTGTGTGGATGTAGTGAAACAGCGCCACCAGTGGATGGGAGCTCAGTGATTGTGAAACAATAATTTTGAAAAATAAAGATGCCCTTTCTTTATTAGAGAAGTTGATGTAAGTTCAAAATTATCACTCCACGTACATCTCTTTAAACGTGTTGAGGTCACTGCAGGTGGAGAGGAAATAAAATGCAGTGTTTGTGTTGCAGACTTGGAGACGCCCGGGTCCATTCACCACCACTGGAGGGTCACAGCGCTCTGAACGACTTTCTTTGCTCAAATTCAAAGTGAGCTACTGAAGAAATGTGATGATAAAAGACCTAAAAATAAACGAATAAAGAGGAAGAAGAAGAAGACTGTAACCTTTGCGATGAAAATCTATAAAAGACAAAGCCAGCAGTGCTGCTAGTCACTTAGCCGCATTCATTCCTATTATTTTATACAGTGTTTTATGTATTTTTTTTTTTTAGCCCTGGTCATCCTGACACTGTGGCATCTGCGTTTTGATTACGGTGCAGTGCACAGTCGTCCAATTAAAGAGAAACAAGGCTCGGAGTTGTATCATTAGGGCGACCCAGCGGCCTCGGAAGCGAGGTAATAATTGCATCAAAATCATAGTAAAAAGGTCAGCTCTGAAACCACAGAACACTGAGTTCTGGGCATTTAACGACTCAGAGACTCGAGCACAACCCACAGCTCTGTCCACGTCACACATCCCTCACACGAACAGAAAATGACCCCTGGCTTTGATAGATTGAAAGATTTCAATTCTAACGACAGGTTAAAGGCAGAACAGATCCGAGGAGCAGAAGCTCTGTTTTTAGCCGTTTTCACTCTGTTCTCTTTCTTCTCTCTTCTTGTTTTATCCGATTTTACTCAGTGCTCTTATTTCTCCGCGCTCGTTGTGTCTGTCCAGCGGGTCCAGCGTTGTGATTGGACAGACTCAGACGAGGGGGCGGGGCCATTCTGAAGTCTCTGCACTTGACTTCAGAAGCGGAGTAGAATAAGAATTATTTGTTTTGTCCTGTGTTTTTTGACTTTCAGCAAACAGGGTACTGACTGGGTGGTCTTGTTTCACAGTGTGTGGGCTTCAGATCCCCACATTAATTATTACATACACTAACAATTGGTTCGTTTTAAACTCATGGTATCATCATTGGAGCCTGTGAAACACTTAAAATGATTCATCCAGTTAATCGTACTGTGATTACTTTAAATCAGATGTGTTTTTGGAGGAAGATTTCTCACACTCACTTTAAAAAGCAGTGACTGTTGTCCTAATTGTCTCATACCGTGTATCTTTACCAAACAACTTCAACACAACATATTCACCACTGTTAATATTTATAAACATAATTTATTTTCTGTAAATCTGAGTGAAAGTGGATGAAAGATAGCAGCGATGTCCAGTTAGAGTCACGTTTCCACCAGTGTTTAAACCTGCTGTAACAGAATCACTGCTGTCTGAATGATGAAGGCATATTGAGCAGGTTTCATTGTGCTGTATTGTTATGTTGCTCAGCTTTGGGCAGAAACAGTGACCATCTGCTCATCCAGAAAAACCTTGTATCTGGCTCCGTGTGGAAATGAAGGAGGCTTCTTGGAGCTGGAGGAGGGGAAGCAGGTGGCAATAACACACCAACAGATCAACACTGGGCTGCGCTGGGGAGGATGGAGGAGGAATCTATTCAGGGAATATTCTGCTTCTGTTTTTCAACCATTGATCAATACTCTGACCCTCAGACAACATCACACTATAGGACATGCCCACACCAGCCCTACGGAGATTATTATTATGATGGTGATGATGATGATGATGGTGATGATGATGATTATTATTATTAATAATATGGTAGGGTCACACTCACACAGCTCCAGGGACCTGTAGGTTTTGGGTTCCATTGCTGCTCTGGATGACTGTCTGTGAAGACTGTGGTGTGTTCTCCCTGTGGCTGTGTGGGTTTCCTCCAGGTGACAGTCTGTGAGGAGTGTGGTGTGTTCTCTCTGTGTCTGTGTGGGTTTCCTCCGGGTGACAGTCTGTGAGGAGTGTGGTGTGTTCTCCATGTGTCTGTGTGGGTTTCCTCTGGGTGACTGTCGGTGAGGAGTGTGGTGTGTTCTCCCTGTGTCTGTGTGGGTTTCCTCCGGGTGACTGTCTGTGAGGAGTGTGGTGTGTTCTCCCTGTGTCTGTGTGGGTTTCCTCCAGGTGACTGTCTGTGAGGAGTGTGGTGTGTTCTCCATGTGTCTGTGTGGGTTTCCTCTGGGTGACTGTCTGTGAGGAGTGTGGTGTGTTCTCTCTGTGTCTGTATGGGTTTCCTCCGGGTGACTGTCTGTGAGGAGTGTGGTGTGTTCTCTCTGTGTCTGTGTGGGTTTCCTCCAGGTGACAGTCTGTGAGGAGTGTGGTGTGTTCTCCATGTGTCTGTGTGGGTTTCCTCCGGGTGACTGTCTGTGAGGAGTGTGGTGTGTTCTCTCTGTGTCTGTGTGGGTTTCCTCCAGGTGACAGTCTGTGAGGAATGTGGTGTGTTCTCCCTGTATCTGCGTCGGTTTCCTCCGGGTGCTCCGGTTTCCTCCCACACTCCAAAAACAGTAGGCTGTTCGGGTAGGCTCTGGACCCACCGCGACCCTGAACTGGATAAGCAGTTACAGATAATGAATGAATGAATGAAAATTATTATTATTTTCAAGATATTGCACATTATGCATCATCATACTATCCATCCATCAACCTATGACATGTTGACCTCAGAGAGTACAGGAGGGTTAAAGAATGTATTTGTTAGCATTGAATGCTTTGGTCACTTACAAATCACCATTTGCTTCTATCCTTAGCTTGTAGCATCCTACAGAAAATGGAAACCGATGCGTCCGCTGTCTCTAAGGCCAGCGCTCAGTGTTTGAACGTCTGAGCTTAGAGGTCTATTCCCATTCACCCTCCTCTTTTCCCTGAGCTCTTGTACAGTGAGGATCACGTGGATTTCTCAGCGGTAGTTACACATTAGACGACGCTTGCTCATTCACACATGTCCGAGTCAGACGCAGGTTATAGGCTTCAGGGAGATCAAAAAGTTGTGTGATACGGACGCTCTGTCGTATAGAGCCGAGGTGATAAGGCAAAGCTGGTTATCTGCCGCTCTCAGTGGCCGGGATTTGTCATGTTTCTGACGGCAAAAAGGAAAAAAAGGAATTATTGTGGGCAGGAGAGAGGGGAAAGTTGAGGAACGTCGGTGTTTTGAGTCTCAGAAAGGGCTTGGAGAAAGCTCTGCGGATTTCTCCTGTGATCTCACCTCCTGGAAAGAATGTAATTAAACAAATCTTGGTAAAAACAGACACAAATACAGGAGGGAGATCTGCACAGATTCTCTCCACGATTCTCCAGTCCCTCCACATGTTCCCCAAGCAACAAACATTAAGCTTGAGACATTACGCCCTGCATGTGCTCTCCTTTTGTCTCTGTATGGACCTTAAAGCGGCTCAGAGCCTCATTCATCTCTCTGTCCGTCTGGGGTTTATCAGTGTTGAAGAGTCGCCAACCAATGGGGGCTGAAAACGTCGGTGGATTTCAGCACCAACACCCCAGCGGACGACAAACTGACCACAGCCAGGAGTCTATCCCTTGGTTTGTGCGAGTTTTTGGCTCCTTCTGTTTTCCCCCCAGGCCATAATCCTCTTAAACAAGGCCCTGGTGGCATCTATGTTATCTGTGTCTCCTTTAACGGGGACCAGGAATAACCAAAGCATACTGTCTCTTTTCACTTTGAATTCCAAGCTTGTTGCAAAAGCTTCAGAAACAGTGTAGCAAGTGCAGGTCCTAAATTCCCATGTGTGGAGTAGCTGCACATGTCCCTAAGGTCAAATAACCAATGCCAAATGTCAGCAAGACGGGTGCAAACTCTGTAGCTTTGTGGAACATCCTGCTCTGGAATAATGGAGCCCAATCCAATTCTTTGGGATGCGTTTAGGTGGTGATTAGGATCCAGAACTAATCATTTAACATCAGGATCGAATCTCACTATTATGTACATGGCTGAATGCAATCAAATCCTCACAGAAATGTTCCAGAATCTAAACTAAAAACTTCCCAGAGGATGGCATGCTTTCACTGTAGGATAGAAGAAAAAGCTCCTGATGAATCCTTTTCATTTCAGGACAAAGTTTGGATGAGATTTCCGGTTCCGTAGATGAGCCTGGTGTTACCTGTTGAAGCTTATTGTAATGTATTAATAATGTAACTACTATGTAATTACATTGAGTAAGGTCATTATGACTGAAATAATGATACTTTTGAGGGGTACGATCAGCGGCGATTGCTCTAAGACTGCAAGTGAAGCTCAGCTTCCCCTAAAATGTAAAAAAATAAGTGATCAAATATATACTGTTGTGTGTACATGTCATTGAATAAATATGCACTACAACGCGCTCAACTTTTGTTCAGAATCAGCTTCTTATCACTGGTAAAGACGAGGCTTTCCTCTCAATCATTCCCGCAGCTTCACAGTGCTTTAAACAGTGAGGACGCTGAGTGTCCACAGAGTTCAATAGCGAAGCAGCGAAGTGCAGCGAACCGAGACGAGTCATTGGATAAATGCTGGGCTTTGTCCCGCCCATCGGACGCTCAGCGTCTCTGGGGGTCTATGGGGCAGTGGGCAGGCCTCGGCTGGCCCGGACGCTCAGCTTCTGCATGATGATTGGATGATCTGTCTGAGGCCGAATCCCTTTTTGATTGACAGCGAAATGAGCGAATCAGCGATCCTTTGGTGTAAAGATCCGTGGGAGCACAGACGGACACACTTCACATGGGCCAAGGCCGTTTAAGCAGCCTAGCTCTGCTGGCCATTGAGAGGACACTAGTCAAGTCCCTGGAAAAGACGCCTTGTTGGTACGACAGGGTCTCAGATCATTTTCTTAAAAAGGAACGGAGGGTAGAATTTACGTATAAATAAACCGACACATTTTATGACGTAGGCCGAAATTGAGCTTCCCCTCCTTGAAAGACCAGCATCCGCCACTGAGTACGATGCTGTTTTTCACAAGAAAACAGTAGATCCACCTGTATAACTGCATATATAGAATATTTAAATAGTGAATTTATTGTTCTAATTTCCACATGCACTTTGTAGATTCATACTGCGTATTATCCCTTACATTTTATTACACACTAATTTATTCCAACCCCAGGGTCATGGTACTCCCTCTACATATTGTACCCCGCAAATAAAACTGAGTCTTACTCTGATTCTGATTCTTTTCGCACAAACACATTAACACAGAGTCTGCAGACTGGAAATATTAAGTTAATTATGTAGTTCACTTGTTGACACGAGACTTCGGAGCTGCATGTCTGCTAAAGCATGTAATTGCAGCTTTGGATGAAGTGCTGTTCTTTTCTTGCCTGCACTGCTCAGTTGACACAATGCGTTTGGAAATGACTTTGTCGCTTTTGGTGCAGACTCATGTCTCTGGGTTGAGAAATTACAGACTGGGAAATCATAGTGCTTACGCTATAAATATATTCCACTGTTTTAAAGCTGGGTTTCCTTTTAGAAATTCTACACAATCAAATAAACTCTAAGCGTTTGATGCAGTGAAACTTTTGTGCCAGCTTGAACACATTCTGCCAAACAGCATCGCCCCAAATTAGTACATACACAACAAACAGGAACAGCCCAGACACTCAGAGCAGTCGTACATCATGATTGCTTCTGATTGGTAGTTATCAGTAAATCCACACAAACTCTCTGTTATGAACCTGAAGGGGATGTGAGGCTTCTAATCTTTTGTGTCGTGGGATGAGGGATAAAGATGACTTTTTCATGCTGTGTGTTTGTCAGAAAATAACATACTCATCCAGGAAGGGCCAGCTATATTTTGAATATTTTAAAAAAGTCCTGAGAATTGTCTTTTTTAATCAAAAATATTAAACCAGTCTCAGAGTAAAGTGAATGATACACTCTCAGAAAAAAGGTACATTAGAGGTACATTACTGTCACAAAAGCTACAAACAGTGTAGTGTATCCTTAAAGGCACAGCAGTGGTGTTCCCTAAAGGTTCATTCATGTAACCCATGGCCTGGTGGGTAGGGAACTGGGCGTGTAACTGGAAGGTTGACGGTTCGATCCCAGAGCCGGCAGGTCATGACTGAAGTGCCCTTGAGCAAGGCACCTAACCCCCAACTGCTCACTCCAGGCACTGCTCACTGCCCCCTAGTGTTCACTAGTGTGTGTGTGTAAATGTCTTTTTCACTGCACGGATTGGGTTAAATACGGAGAACATATTCCTCTTTGTGCAGAATACAGTAATTCTAATTCTAAAATAAAAGACTATAATATAATCCTGGAGATGAAACATGGCGTATGAAATTAAAACATCTAAATCTACAATTATATCAGAGTAAAGTCCAGTTACATTCCCCAATTCCCTACAGAACATGTTTCTTGAGGGTTCCACCAGAGCGAGAGTTTTTCTGACAGTGTCCCCACATCAGTGCACCACTCTGATCTCCTTAAGACCAGGCTGAACACATTTTAATTGATGTAACTTTTCATTTATTTATGTAATTTTTTTGTTTTTTGTTTGTTTTTGTTTTTGTTTGTGTTTTTGTTACCTATTCAACTGTCATCATCTCTTTACGGTGTGTGAGGATTTAAGGGTGAAGACCATAAATCAACGCCACGGGATTTTTTCTGTTTGTTTCTCTTGTATTTCCACCTTTAAACTCCATATTTTAACATTTTTCTTTTTTTTTTTACTGTTGTTACAGATCTTTTTTTCAGCTTTTTAAAGTTCTTCACTCTTAAAAACAAAGGTGGGTTTTCTAAACCTTAAAGAACTATATTTCTTAAGTGTGTTCTTCATTCATTCATTCATTCATTATCTGTAAGCGCTTATCCAGTTCAGGGTTGCGGTGGCTCCAGAGCCTACCTGGAATCATTGGGTGCGGGAATACACCCTGGAGGGGGCACCAGTCCTTCACAGGGCGACACACACACACCCACACACTCACACCTACGAACACATTTGAGTCGCCAATCCACCTACCAACGTGTGTTTTTGGACTGTGCGAGCACCCGGAGGAAACCCACGCAGACACAGGGAGAACACATCACACTCCTCACAGACAGTCACCCAGAGGAAACCCACGCAGACACAGAGAGAACACACCACACTCCTCACAGACAGTCACCCAGAGGAAACCCACGCAGACTCAGGGAGAACACACCACACTCCTCACAGACAGTCACATGGAGGAAACCCACGCAGACACAGGGAGAACACATCACACTCCTCACAGACAGTCACCCAGAGGAAACCCACGCAGACACAGAGAGAACACACCACACTCCTCACAGACAGTCACCCAGAGGAAACCCACGCAGACTCAGGGAGAACACACCACACTCCTCACAGACAGTCACATGGAGGAAACCCACGCAGACACAGGGAGAACACACCGCACTCCTCACAGACAGTCACCCGGAGAAAACCCACGCAGACACAGAGAGAACACACCACACTCCTCACAGACAGTCACCCGGAGGAAACCCACGCAGACGCAGGGAGAACACACCACACTCCTCACAGACAGTCACCCAGAGGAAACCCACGCAGACTCAGGGAGAACACACCACACTCCTCACAGACAGTCACATGGAGGAAACCCACGCAGACACAGGGAGAACACACCGCACTCCTCACAGACAGTCACCCGAAGAAAACCCACGCAGACACAGAGAGAACACACCACACTCCTCACAGACAGTCACCCGGAGGAAACCCACGCAGACACAGGGAGAACACACCACACTCCTCACAGACAGTCACCCGGAGAAAACCCACGCAGACACAGAGAGAACACACCACACTCCTCACAGACAGTCACCCAGAGGAAACCCACGCAGACACAGGGAGAACACAACACACTCCTCACAGACAGTCACCCGGAGGAAACCCACGTAGAAACAGAGAGAACACACCACACTCCTCACAGACAGTCACCCGGAGTGGGTGACTGTCACCCTCCAGGTCCCTGGAGATGTGTGACTGCGACACTACCTGCTGCGCCACCTAGTGTGTTTTTACCAAATTAAAATTCATTACCAAAAATGGTTCTCCATGGAAACCACGAGTGGTTCTTCTACTACATCACTCAAAAAAAAAACAAAACAAAAAAAAACACTTGGTAGCACCTTTATTTTTAAGAGTGTTGTCCAGAGCTTCTGTTGTAATTATATTAATATAACCCCCTTCATCCAGGATGGAGTTTCCACTGACCCAGAGTTCCAGAGTTCCTGTTGTTCCGGGGGCTGGGTTTGAGCTGCAGCAAACAGAGTGGTTCCCGTGTGACTCTTTCATTACAAGAAAAGATACCATTTTTGAGAAACAAGGCCTCATTCAGCAGCTGTTACAGAGCAGGAGCAGGACAGGTGAGTTAATTTAGAAATGATTATCTCCAGGTCACTGTGGGAGGTTTTAAATGGTCTGATCGTGATAAAACATTGGCACGGTGTAAAGGGCTGGTATTTTCAAACGACACCCAAAGAAAAAGTGGAGAAGCAAGGTTTTGTTCCAACATGTAAATTACTATGGAAGGCCATCACTGTCAGATCTGAGCTCATTCGTTGTGAGATAAAGTTTACGTTGAGGCCTGATGCTTGAGCTGATTACATATTTAGTAAATATTTTTTTCCAGGTGTGTGTCATGGTTCTTTACACTCTGTGTGATGCAGAGCCAGGGCTGAAAGGTTAGCTGTCCATATCCTTTCTGACCAGTCCAGACAGAGACAGGAGGAGGAGGAGTTTCTGAAGAGGACTGGACTAAAACTGTGTCATCAAAAGCTCAACAGAGGAAAAAAAAAAAACTATTAAAAGTGAACACAGAGTGAGTTCAGACTTAAAAAATAAATAATTAAATACATAAAAACTTTTTTTTAACTGAATAAAGAATTCCTGCTGCTTTTTTTAAGTCTCAACTCACTCTAAGACCTTTCTCTGCAGTTTATTTCTTCTAACTTATGTTTCTACAGCACTTTTCATAACTCTTGAAGTGTTTTAAATTATTTGGGATGTGCACACACACACACACACACCTTTGGACAGTTTCACACACTCACCCAGTCATTCACACACTCATTTACTGCACACAGAGGACGAACTCATTGCCAAAGCCCAAACAGATGAAGTCTGAAGCCCTGTTTAACAGCGTCATTTTCCCCTCGTACTTTATTCAGCTGCCACTTTATAACTTTCTTAATGTCAAATAATATCCAGGTTATTATTCAGACTGCAGGGCTTTCACTGAGCGGGAGCAGCAGGAGGACTCTGGTTTAACGTGATGCTGAGGTGAAATATAAAGGGGAACAGAGTTGATTCAGGTTCTTTATTGGGGGAAATCCTGTTTGCTTTTGCAATAAAGATGTAGGATTATAGGCAGGGTCTTGGCATGCCTGGTGTGTGTGTGTGTGTGTGTGTGTGTTATCTCCAGATTTGGACTCTCTCTCTCTCTCTCTCCCTCTCTCTCTCTCTCTCTCTCTCTCTCTCTCTCCCTCTCTCTCTCTCTCTCTCCCTCTCCCTCTCTCTCTCTCTCTCTCTCTCTCTCTCTCTCTCTCTCTCTCTTCCTCTCTCTCTCTTTCTCCCTCTCCTCTCTCTCTCTCTCTCTCTCTCTCTCTCTCTCTCTCTCTCTCTCTCTCTCTCTCTCTCTCTCTCTCTCTCTCTCTCTCTCTCTCTCTCTCTCTCTCTCTCTCTCTCTCTCTCTCCGTGTTGGAACAGTGGTGATTGCAAATTTGAGCCAAGTCACAGTAAACACTTAAAGCCCAGTCTAATACCCACATCAACTGGACACCATACGGAAACACTGGAGTCCAACAGAACCTGGCTCTGAAGAGTCTGTGGTGGCATTAGGATTGATGTCTGTATCAGTCTGAGCTGTTCTCGGTTCTGTGGAAGTCTAGACGAATGGTAACAGACGTTTTGTAGCGTTTCTATTAGATGATTCGTTATGACATTTACACAGAGTGTGAAGGACAGCTGCTGTGTTCAAATGATGTAGTAAACTACACATCCACAAACATGGAGATACATGTTTTTACTTGGGCTACATTGGTTTATTCAATAAATTATGGTCATTATCATGAACATGGAAATTGTGCTTTGTGCTTTGTGCACCTTGTAGAGTGGATCAGACAGTTTTTAAACCCTGTGTCCACTCTCTGTCCACTCTGTGAGACACTCCTCCCTCGTTGGTCCACCTTGTAGATGTAGAGTCAGAGACAGTAGCTCATCTGTCGCTGCACAGTGTGTGTCGCTCGTCCTCTAGTCCTTCATCAGTGACACAGGACGCTGTCGGCTGGATGTATTTGGTCGGTGGACTGTTCTCAGTGCAGACACTGAGGGGTTTAAAAACTCCAGCAGCACTGCTGTGTCTGATCCACTCTACACCAGCACAACACACACTAACACACCACCACCACGTCAGTGTCACTGCAGCGCTGAGAATGATCCACCACCACATCACACCTGCTCTGTGGGGGTCCTGAGCGCTGGAGAACAGGGGGGAAGGGGGTTAACAACAGATGGACTACAGTCTGTAAGTGTAGAACTACACAGTGCTCCAGTGTGTTCAGTGGAGCTGAGAGAATGGAGGGTGAGTGTATTTTTAATGTTGTGGCTGATTGAGTGTAGTCTTCACTCTGTAAATCAGTAAAGGTTTTTTTTGACCAAGGTTTTCAAACTTCATCAGTTTCCTTGTGTCCAAAATAGCCAGCAATCCTCGGGGAAAAAAAGAGCTGTTGAAAAAATGATGACAAACATGAGCGGTGATTATTTTTGGTACATAAACTCATCATAAGCCAAGCTCAAAGGAAAATGAATACAAGAGAAGTGTCAGATGTGGTCCCTTTAAAACGAGCGGAAGAAGTGGCAGTGACATAAAGCGTCTTAAACAAATTAGATTAAAGGAAGCAGCGGAGAAAAAAAGTCCCGTGTTTTGAATAATGACTTCCAAAAAAGGGAGAAAAGCCAGAGTTTGACTGACGGCTTCTTAAAATTCAAAAGGACTGGGTTTGGAAACTCAAATCTCCTCGAGCTGAACTCTGCCCTAATTAGCTCACACCAGAAGAAGCACAGTGCCACAGAAGCATGGATCAGTCAATAAGCCTGTAGCTGTTATATCTGTGGACACACAGGTCACATACGAGTCTCTCGAACACGATAAAGTGGAGATATTAAACCCTCTTTAATCACACACCGCATCAACTCAATCATCGCTTTTCAGAGGTGTAAACCCCTCCCTGTGACTCAGGATCAAACCCAAAACCCAAAAGAGGCCAAAGCTGAAAACCAGTGCTGAGAGCTCAATAGCTGCTGTTTTAATCTTCTGGAGCGTAGATATAGATTTATGATAAGGTTTAGGGTTAGGTGCAGGGTTAGGTGCTAGTCGTAGCGTTTAAAAACAAACACAAAATTCTGCTGTGTATAACTTTTTGGAGCTAAAGTAATGTTTATGGTAAAGATCTGTGTGAGAATCTATACACAGGTGTGTCTGTGTGTGTGTGTGTGTGGGGGGGTGTGTCTGTGTGTGTGTGTGTGTGTGTGTGTGTGTGTGTGTGTGTGTGTGTATGTGTGTGTATGTGTGTGTGGGTGTGTGTGTGTGAGAGTGACTGAGTGTGTGTGTAATCATCCACAGGTGTGAGTGTGTGACTGAGTGAGTGTGTGAGTGACTGGTTGAGTGTGGGAGTGATTGAGTGATTGTGTGTAATAATCCACAGGTGTGAGAGTGGGAGTGACTAAGGGAGTGTGGGAGTGACTGGGTGAGTGTGTGTAATTATCCACAGGTGTGAATGTGGGAGTGACTGAGTGAGTGTGTGAGACGCTCCACAGGTGTTATTGTGTGAGTGACTGGGTGAGTGTGTGAAACTGTCTACGTGTGTGTGTGTGTTTGTGTGTGAATGACTGGGTAAGTGTGTGATGCTCCATCCTGATTGGCTCTGGACCAAACGTGACCCTGATCAGGATGAAGTTGTTACATAAAATTAATGAAGGGGTGAATGTCAAGTCTTTGTATGGAGTGTATTCAGTTAGCTCTGGAATGAGTTAGAGTTGTGAGTGATCCAAAAATATCATCCATCTCCTGTATCTGACCTCACTAATTCTCACATGCCTGCCATCAGATCTTCACAGAAATGTTCCAGCATGTTTTAAAGACTTTTCAGAAGCTGTAAATGCAGGACAGGGGGATCAAAAGAAAGATCAATCCCCTCCTTCCCTGACAGCTTCTCGTGAGAATATCATCTCCACTGTCAAAGCTCCAGCCAATCAGCCTTCATCTTCAGAAGCCTAAAGCCCGCCCACTTGGTGATGTTGAGGTATAAAACTCTGGCAGCTTCATGTTCTTTGTCTAATCTCCAGCTGTCGAGTAGAAATGACCCGACTCGACTCGTGAGTCCAATCTCAGACACGTTTCAAAGGCGTCCGTCCTGTTTCTTACTTCAGCCAATTTGTCTTCCAGCAGAAATGTGGATAAAACAACTCGCTGCCTTTGATCATCAATCGCAACTCAGCAGCATGTCTAATACCAGCCCAGCCCCTCCCCCAGCTCCGCCCCCTGCACTGCAGTCACTCAGGGTTTGATACTTACTGTAAGAACATTTTACACAATGGTATTTTATGATGACCAGCACCACATCATTCATTCATTCATTTATTTACGTTTACAGTGACTCCAGACCATACACGGAATTAACAGATGCAAGCCAGAAACACACCACCTTCACAGGGCATCACATACTCACCCTATCACTCACACACACCTGTGTATAGTTTCACACACTCACCCAGTCACTCACACACTCACATCTGTGGATAATTTCACAGTCACTCCATATACACTGTCAGAGGAAATCCACGCAGACACAGGGAGAACACACCACACTCCTCACAGACAGTCACCCGGAGGAAACCCAAGCAGACACAGAGAGAACACACCACACTCCTCACAGACAGTCACCCGGAGGAAACCCAAGCAGACACAGAGAGAACACACCACACTCCTCACAGACAGTCACCCGGAGGAAACCCACGCAGACACAGGGAGAACACACCACACTCCTCACAGACAGTCTCCTGGAGGAAACCCACGCAGACACAGAGAGAACACACCACACTCCTCACAGACAGTCACCCGGAGGAAACCCACGCAGACACAGGGAGAACACACCACACTCCTCACAGACAGTCACCCGGAGGAAACACACGCAGACACAGGGAGAACACACCACACTCCTCACATACAATCACCTGGAGGAAACCCACGTAGACACAGAGAGAACACACCACACTCCTCACAGACAGTCACCCGGAGGAAACCCAAGCAGACACAGAGAGAACACACTACACTCCTCACAGACAGTCACCCAGAGGAAACCCACGCAGACACAGAGAGAACACACCACACTCCTCACAGACAGTCACCCGGAGGAAACCCAAGCAGACACAGAGAGAACACACCACACTCCTCACATACAGTCACCCAGAGGAAACCCAAGCAGACACAGAGAGAACACACCACACTCCTCACAGACAGTCACCCGGAGGAAACCCACGCAGACACAGAGAGAACACACCACACTCCTCACAGACAGTGACCCGAGGTGAGGCTCCCACCCAGGACCCCGCGACCCCGCAGCTGTGGCAGTGACACTAATTACACCCCATTGTGCTGCACTAAGAGTGGATCTCAGTGTATGTTTCTGAACTGTGCTGTTCAGCTGAACGCCTTGGATCTGAAAGACCTTTGATACGTTAATGAGACGCCTCCACACACTCCGCTCTGTCACGGCTGGTGCCATCACTGTTAAAGACAGGGTTAAAAGGTGCAGTCGTGGTGAGTCAGATTTAAGCAGATAAAGATAAAATAATCCTCTCTGTTCGACTGAACTGGTCCGTGTTGTAGAGATAGATGAGCTGTGTTTCAGTTCTAACTGTGCTTAATGGCCTTCTTAATCGCCTCCTTCACAAGCCACCACCGGAGAACAGGGAGCTGAAAAAGAAAGTTTCATCTGGATCTTGAAATAAAGCCACATCATTTATAAATGAAAAGCCGAGTCAGTGCCAGTTCCTCAGGGATGGTTTAAATATGATCAACTTTAAAAGAGTCAATCCACAAAAACCAATCAAGCGTAGGTTTTACTGTAGATAAAAACATGCTGAAATTACACATGAATTATTTCTGACTTAAAATGAATGGAGGAATTGTTGAAGTAGTGAAAAAAGTGCAGACTCTACACCATTTATTTTCTGATTTGATTTCCCCTTTTCAAGAAACTGTGTGAGTGACTGGGTGAATGTGTAAAACTGTCCACCTGTGTGTGAGTGACTGTGTGAATGTGTAAAACTCTCCAACTGTGTGTGAGTGACTGGGTGAAGGTGTAAAACTGTCCACCAGTGTGTGAGTGACTGGGTGAATGTGTAAAACTGTCCACCTGTGTGTGAGTGACTGGGTGAATGTGTAAAACTGTCCACATGTGTGTGAGTGACTGTGTGAATGTGTAAAACTGTCCACCTGTGTGTGAGTGACTGGGTGAATGTGTAAAACTGTCCAACTGTGTGTGAGTGACTGGGTGAATGTGTAAAACTGTCCACCTGTGTGTGAGTGACTGGGTGAATGTGTAAAACTGTCCACCAGTGTGTAAGTGACTGGGTGAATGTGTAAAACTGTCCACCTGTGTGTTAGTGACTGGGTGAATGTGTAAAATTGTCCACAGGTGTGTGGGTGACTGGGTGAATGTGTAAAACTGTCCACAGGTGTGAGTGACTATGTGAATGTGTAAAACTCTCCACCTGTGTGTGAGTGACTGGGTGAAGGTGTAAAACTGTCCACCTGTGTGTGAGTGACTGGGTGAAGGTGTAAAACTGTCCACCAGTGTGTGAGTGACTGGGTGAATGTGTAAAACTGTCCACCTGTGTGTGAGTGACTGGGTGAATGTGTAAAACTGTCCAACTGTGTGTGGGTGACTGGGTGAATGTGTAAAACTGTCCACCTGTGTGTGAGTGACTGGGTGAATGTGTAAAACTGTCCACCTGTGTGTGAGTGACTAGGTGAATGTTTGAAATTGTCCAGAGGTCTGTGAGTGACTGGGTGAATGTTTGAAATTGTCCACAGGTGTGTTGTGCCCTACCATCCTCATTAGTATCAAGTGTTTAAAGAAGAGGAATGAATAAATGAACAGAAAGGGCTGCGGTTTCTTGCTGTCTGTACGTATATTTTCTCAGGTCTATTAATGTAACCCTGCAGCTGTAGTTTACCATGTATAAAGGTATTGTGTTTGATAGACTGATAATAAGGCTTCCAAAACGATTGGGTATAAATCTCTGTACACCAGCGTACAGTGGATGTTAATAACACATTTGCCCTCCTTCTGAAAAGCTATTGTTTCTGAGATACCTGAATTGTTTGAACAGAGATGATTTGCATTTACGGGAAAAAAAATATCAACCTATGAACCTTATTTGATGTGATGGAGAAATCAGGCCCCTCGGGGCCACCACATCGTTATTGACTCAACACCATCTTCGTCAGTGATTTATAAACGCTGAGTTCACTCTCAGTCCTTCAGGCTCATGTTCTGCAGTGGAAAGGGTTTTATTTCCTTTTTTATTGGAAAATAAAGGAAGCTGAAGCACCAGCAGTGTTTACTTTGACAAATGATCACATGGTATTTTACTAAATATTACATTATGGCTGTTCCGTAAATGTAAATGTATATTTTCTTGATTTTCTCAGTGATTTTGGACATTTAAAGGCACAGTTACTGTTTTAATGTCTTAGGAAAAATAACAGATATAAACTGTTTTGTGAAAAGGTTACAGCACATTTTTATATTTCAAGTTTAATTGATGTAAATGTGTAGTTAAAGTGTAACATTATGCAGGACAGGAGTAGGAAGACAATAAATAGCATTCATTCATTCATTCATTCATTATCTGTAACCTTTATCTAATTCAGGGTCGCGGTGGGTCCAGAGCCTACCTGGAATCATTGGGCGCAAGGCAGGAATACACCCTGGAGGGGGCGCCAGACCTTCACAGGGCAATACAGACACACACACACACACACATTTACCTTTGGGAATGATTGATGTGTCTCATATTTGATGACATGTATGTGGATATATGTTTTTGAATGTATGCTGATTGTTAAAGGTTACCAGCTCAATTCAGAGTGTATATATTTAAACACATGACAGCCCTGAAGGACAAACACACATTAAAATAGTTGAGATACGCACAAAAAAAAATAAAATTACGACGGAGTTTTAGGGCCACAGCGTTGAAAATAAAAAACAAGATTCTGAGATTAAAGTCAGAATTCCGAGAAAAAAACTATAATTCTGAGAAAAAAAAACTCTGAATAATTCTGAGAAAAACTCTCGGAACAATTCTGTCAGGATCACGGGGCGGACTGACGGAGGCGGACGCACTTGCTAAAACACGGAGAGTTTTAATTCAACAAAAGATATAACAAAACACAGACAAGCTATAAAGGAAACAACAAGACAAGGATTTTAAACTACTAGAGACAGGAAATACACTAAACGACAAAACTAGGGAACAAACATGACCTGACTAGAAACGGGAGACAAACATCACAACATGACTTGAGACAAAACAAAGGTGAAAGGAGAAATGTTCGACAAACAGGAGAGACACAAGGGAACTTAAATACAAGACACAAACGAGACACACCTGGACGGATAACGAGGGGGCAGGTTAACAAATGAAAGACGAGGAGGCGGAACAAAGGCGGAGACTAGAACATAAACAAACATAGCCATGTGCTAAAAGAACACATGGCCGGAAAAAAAAAACAGACTCTTAGTGCTAGCTGCGTCCTTATGTGGGTCGAACATTCTGTCGGGTCAGAACAGAGAGCTGACAATTGCGGAACAGAGTAAACAGTATTTTAATGACGTTATCCAAAAGAGTAATCACAAAGCAAGCAAGGTTCAAAACAGGGAGCAAACAGTACCTCAGAGGATAAGCGAAAACCGTAGTCGAAAATCAGGCAGAGTTCAAAAACCGAAGAATACAGACAGTACCAAAAGGGACAAGGCAGGAGACGTAAACCGGGAAAACAGGCAGGAAGTAGGCAACAAGAAATTGTCAGACTGATAACAAGAGAATGCGTTGTAAGCTGGGATAAACCACTGCAATACTTGGCAGAGAACAGTTCAGTGATAGGAGTATAAATAGGGAAACAAACAGGTGTGTGTAATTAGAATTCAGGCGAGGGAGACCGGTGGGTAGTCATGTGACTGACGGGTGCATTCTGGGAATTGGAGTCCTGGGATGTAGGCGTGACAAATTCTGAGAAAAACTCTTGGAATAGAGATATTTCTCAGAATTATTCAGAGTTTTTTTTTTTTTTTTCGGAATTCTGACTCTGAATCTCTGAATCTTTTTTTTTTTTTTTTTTTTTCAACGCTGTGGCCCTAAAACTCCCTCGTAAAAAAATAGAGATGCACACAACTGAATTTTCAAATGAGTGTAAAGTTATATTTAAATCAGTATAGCAAATACACTTCTAAATTAAATATGACGGACTCCTAAGTGATGCATTTCTCTAAACATTGTTCATCAGCTGGTTCCAGCCACCCCCGCTCATGGTGCAAGCCGTCTGGGTGTCTTTCGGCTGATGTGACAGATCTGAGCAGTTTGCGTTTTCCTTATAGTGAGCTCATTATTTTTGTAGGGAGCATGTGCTCACACCCACTCTCTCGGGGGAGTAGGAGAGAATTGTGGAGAAGATTCTGCGAATATTAAAAATAAATTAATGAAAGTAATAGTACAACGAGATAAATAAGAGTGTGACTTCTGTCCTCCTGCTGTTTTCCCATAATCCCTTTGTCACCCAGCATTCCTCAGCTTCGGCTCCACTTTCTAATTCAATATTCCACAGAAAGCTTTTGATTGACTGAAGTTCTCATTTCGACTGATCAATGCACCTGAGCAGATTGATCCTAATGAGAATCGAAAGGAAGACTTTTACCTGGAGCTCCATCAAAGCGAGGGTCCGTCTCGGAGGCAGCTCCGGCGGCTAATCTCTGCAGATTGATCTAAAACCAATCTCTGTGCGTTATGTGAAAACATATCAATAATCGCCGCAGAAATATCATTCATCATTTATACTCGGGCTTCGAGCGGGAGAGAACGCAGGCTTATGCCTGAGCCCAGGGAGAGAGGAGAAAGTTTACGGTGGAACTTTATTTATTTATTTATTTATTTATTTTTTGTCTCATCCAAGTCCCAGAAGGTTCTGGCAAAGTTTGAGTTAAATCTGGAAATGAGACTTTGAGATAATCGGTTGTAAACAGGCAATAAATCAGTGCTTTATTTTGATGCCTACATGTGACTGAGACTACATTTCCCAGCAGCCCACAGCTCAACCCGTGTCAGTGCATTGGTTATTAGGTAAAATCCTGTGTTTGTTTTTCATCTAACCACTTTTCTCTTCATTTTAATAATTCCCTTTTACAGCCACTGGGTGACTTCTCCAGTCTTCCACACTGGTCCAGGGGGTACTTTATTATAAAGAATGTCTACATGAACATGTAGTGTCCTCCACGGCTGAACACCCCTCAAACTCAGCTCATTGTGTGGATACAGACGATGGCATGAGGTACAGTGGGAATCTAGGAACTCTGGAGCTTTTGTGTAGACTTTCCTTTGATATTTCACCCTGGAGTCACACCTAAAGCTTGTAAAACACACATTTCCAACTCAGACCAATGTGTCAGTGTCTGGATTGTGTCCCAGTAAAGTGTGACACAGGACGTAGAGTTTGAAGGTCAAAGTTGAGGTTAGGGTTGCATTTAGAATTAAACACTGGGTAAGATGTGGTATTTATGTAATGGGCTCTGCCTACAGTCACAGGGTGTTATTCACTTTTACAACACTGTCCTGAAAACCTGCCCACTTCCAGAAGTTACATAGTGCAGTGTCTGCAGTGCTGAGCTCAGAGTAGCAACAACAGAGGCTTTATTATCCCTGTTCCAGCTCAGTGGAACATCACAATGATTTTGAATCTGTTATTTTAAAGTAAAATTACTACCTTTAACTAAACACCACATTCATTCATTTTCTGTAACCATTATCCAGTTCAGGGTTGCGGTGAGTCCAGAGTCTACCTGGAATCATTGGGTGCAAGGCGGGAACACACCCTGGAGGAGGCGCCAGTCCTTCACAGGGCAACACACACACACACACACACACACACATTCACTCACACAACAACTACGAACACTTTTTGAGTCACCAATCCACCTACCAACATGTGTTTTTGGACTGTGGGAGGAAACTGGAGCACCTGGAGGAAACCAATGCAGACACAGAGAGAACACACCACACTCCTCACAGACTTATTTACAGCATTAGTATAATAGTATTTATAGCATTTAAATACCCACAGTTTAACCCTATAAAATCTCAAACTTATATCGTCATAAAGCAAAGCATATCACTTAGTGACTACGTTAAACTGAGCATTTGTTTGATTCATGAAATGAATTTATTTAATGATTTAAAAATACACAACACTGGACAGCAGTCGTAATACACTTTGAATCATCAAGTCACCTTTGCCTTGTTTTCCTGCTCTGTCTGTGTCTGAGTTCCCTCAGCAACACATGGCTCTGTTTATTTATTTGTATTTTTATTTGTATTTATTTATTTTTGTTTGTTTGTTTGTTTCCAGTCTCCTCCCTTGTCTCTGCCTTAGCCCCGCCTTGTGATTAGTGTGTTCCCACCTGTGCCTCTTTTCTGATCCTGCCCCCTCCTTCTCCTTAGGTGTTCCTTGTCTGTGGTCCTGTGTGTGTGTGTGTGTGTGTGTGTGTGTGTGTGTGTGTGTGTGTATGCCCTTGTGTTCAGTGCTCCTCTGTCTGGTCTTGTGTGTAAATGTGTGTTTCCGTCTCTGAGTGTTTTACCTGTGTCTGCAGGTTCACAGCTGTTTTCTGTTTGTTCCCGTCCTAGTCTTGTTCAGTTTTGTTTTAGTTTGTTTCTGTGCCCTGCCCATGTTTAGTTACAGATTGTGCTTTGTTTTGTTTTGTTTTTGATGTTTGTCTTATTACAGTCCTCCCTGCAGTCACCCTGGTGCAGCCATGACACCAGAATTAAAACACAATAAAGCCCAAAGGCGTATGTCCATTGTGGTCTTCTTTACAAAAACAAACAAACAAATAAACAAAACTTAAATCTGATTAAACGCTGATGAGCTAAATTTAATGTACATAGAAAGCCAATTCTTATTTTTATTTGTTTTAATATTACTATATTTACTATATGTATTTACACTATGTTCCATAAAATCAACTCAAGAACTGGTAAAACGCTGCAACTTTTGTTTGAAAATTGGCCCAATTTCCTCAAAAATGCTGGGAAAAAACATTCGTATGGCCTCTGAAAGGCAGTCTGAAAATGAAACATAAAATAAATAAATAACTAAAGCAAATACATCAACAACACTGATGTCTGGGGGTCAGAAGGTTAAATATGTACTTTCAAAAAAGTTGGTTTATTGCCTTGGACCGCGTGAACTCACAGGAGGTCCGATAAATCTGACGTGTCGACGGGTTTGTACATCTTTAGAAGTCAAAGACGGTGAGTTTCTGCCGGTGTTCCACGTGTATTGTGTGAATTTGTCAGAAAGGGGCCACCGAGCACGGCCCTGGGAGTCTGTATTGTCCTGTTCTGTAAATGGCAGACGGCGGAAAGGCTGTGAAAAGGTGGAGGAGTGAAGTGTAATTCAGCCTTCAGTGCTGTAATGGGCTTTTCATTTTTTCCATTAACTTCAAATGGGACCAAGACGGAGTCAACTCTTCATCATCAGACGGCGCCGCTGACCAACACAGCTTTTATTGGAGCTCTAACGGAAATAACAAAGCCACTTCAGACTCTGTTAGGTCTATTGTCTTCACCTGCTGGAGCAAACAAAAGCTCTCAGCAACCTCCCACACACACACACACACACACACACACACACACACACACACACACACATTTTGTCCGGAGACTAATCCCCAATTCATGAGATTAAAAGAAGTTCAGGATATAATCCAGCAAGACGTCCCCTTTCTATTCTATTTCTCCGCCCCTCCGTGTTCGAGGATATGCAGATGAAACCTCATTTGCATAATCTTTCCAGAAAATGAAAAACAGATAATCAAATACCATCACATCCCATTTATATTCAATTAGCCATTATTTATGCAAAGTCATGCCGTCGCAGGGATGCGTAATTGCGCGCGGATAACGAGCGAGAGCTTTTTGGAAGCGAGGGATCAGGAAGGTGGCTCATATCCTCCACAGCTGTCACACACACACTCACTCACCCACACACACACAAACACACGGAACCATTTGAAAGATGAGCCGTGTTTTTTCTGTCTTTTTAATCTTTCATTATCCCAGATTGATTGTTTTGTTTGAGTGCAGAGCTGAGCAGTGCCATCACCAGAGGAGGAACCCTTTCTTTTAAAGCTACACAGCAACAGGGCTTTCATCTTCAGGCCACGGGACACGGCATCAATCACCTTCTGCACAGAGTCCTTCAGGTTTGAGGGTTGATGGCTCATTTTTAGAAGCTGGATAATTACGCAGCCGTGGTCTAAAGGTTAGAGAAGTGGACGTGAGACCGGGAGGTTGCTGTTTCTATCCTCTGAACCAGAGAGAAAAATGATAAGTTGGGAGTAAAGGAACGGTGCTTTCTCCTCCTACAACATCCACAGCTGAAGTGGCTTGTGAGAAAGGCACCAAACCCCTACTGTACCCAGGTGCTAAGGATGGCTGCCCACCAGTCCAGGTGTGTGTGTGTGTGTGTGTTTTTCAATTCCACAGATGGGTTTAATGCCAGAATAAATTTAAAGTGATCTTAAAGTGATCAATTAATTAGCACTAATTTTCTTTCTTCACTCTTAAAAACAGAGCATTCTTCAAGGGTTCTTTAGTAAGGGTGTGGTTCTAGATGGTACTATGTGTAAACTGAAATGGTTCTGGAAAGTGATAACATTGTTCTATGAAGCAAGGGTTTCTTGAAAGTAGTTTTGTATTGCACCAAAAAACAAGTTCTCCAATCGTTACAAAGTCTGGCTTGTTACCACCGAAGAACACTTTTAATGCTACACAGAACCACAGGCAACAAATGAGTCTGAAGAACTTTTTCTCCACACAGTAAACATTTCACCAACTTCAACTCAAAAACGTAACAACCTTCTCCTACAACACTATAATACAATAACCTTCTCGCACAACAGTTTACAGCTCTGTTTCTGTGATTCTTCTTCAGGTAAACGATAAAAGAGAGTTTGTGTGGGTTTAGCTCAACAGCACCACCGGTGGAAGGGAGCTCACTTAGTGACTGGAATAACTTCATAAACGGTCTGTGTAAAGGTTTTTGCAATATCTCTGCTGTTTCTTATTGTCGTATATGAATAGAAATGTCGGTAAAAATGAATCAAACACCATGCTACAGATATATGAAGAAAAAATTGGAATACGATATTGTGAATTGTATTAATCTGAATTAAAGAAATTCACTGATATTTTCCCCGATGTTGAAAGGCCTCTGGGGACACTGTCTGGTTCCAATGCATCGGCAGTTAAACAGTTAAACTGGGGACTGCAGCGAGGTTAATAAATAATAAATAAATATCAGGATCTTAAAGTTTAAAAATGTTTACAAAGTGCTGATTGTTTTAAAAAAGCTCTAAATATCCTTTACGTGTTGTTTTTATTTATTAATTTAAAGTTTACAGCTTGGTCTGGACTTTGTATATCGGTAATTGATGTGGTCTTCATTCCCCCCCGAGAGCCGCACGTCCACCAGACGGTGGTCTCGAGGGTCCGAGAGGAAACCGAAGACAATGAGATGGATCCCATTTGAATACGCTGTCCTCAGCTCGGCGTGGTGCGACCCCTGACCTCTGTGGGCTGTTGTTGTCAGTGTGCTCTTGACGGTTTCTCGTAATGAGCTCGGGTTCAGGCCGCGGTGACCCGGTCCAGATGTGGCTCTGAGTCCAGACTCAGCTGCACCTGCTCAGTTCTGAATCCCTCGGGACACTTTGGATTCTTCTGTGAATCTCAACCACCCTTCTTCACTTTTACGGAAAATAAGGAAAGTCATGTAGCGATGGCCCTGAAGAACCTCTTCTGATTCCTGTTAGAGCATCGGCAGCAGACGTGTGCTAATGTTTAAACACCCTGCTTAGCGTCCATGCTCCGGTTTATTTCTATAAGTAATTGTACATGATTACATCCTCTACAGAGAACACAGTACACACCATAAAGTATAAGAGTATATACTTGTCTATTTCAGAAATATAACATGTACTGCACACTTATTCATCACATAGTATTATTTAAATGAATCCAACTGTTTAAATTCAACAAATAAATAGCATAATTTGCTAAATATGTATTTAATATTGAGAAGCTTGATTTGATTTCAAATAGCACTTTATAGATTAGTAATAAATATGCAATAACATGGTAATATGATGGTAAAACATACATCAAAATCTACCTACTTGTTGTTAGTACATAGTAATTCTGTAACTGCAAATGACTCGTCCTGTCTGTAAATGATCAGCCACAGTGTTATGGACAGTTATAATAACGGACTGAAGCTACAGGGAAACTACATTGTGTTAAAGACGTGAAACACACTCCTGGTGTGTAGGAGTTTGCTTATTCATTCATTCATTCATTCATTCATTCATTCATTCTCTGTAACCCTTATCCAGTTCAGGGTCGCGGTGGGTCCAGAGCCTACCTGGAATCATTGAGCGCAAGGTGGGAATACACCCTGGAGGGGGCGCCCGTCCTTCACAGGGCAAAGTTTGCTTATTGACTGTAAAATAATTACCAATAACAACTGAGAAGTGCTAGGAATATTGGGACAGTTCATTATTCATTGTGTGTGTGCTAATGGTGATGTGATGGAGGTGTAGTGGGTTGTGGGGTTTAGTGTTACATTTAGGGTTAAATTTAGGGTCATTTTTGTAGACATACATGAATATTACCACTTTCCAAATAAAAAAAAAAAAAAACATATATCCATGTGCATTTTTAGTTTACTACATAATGTGAACACCGCAGATGTCCTTCACACTGTGTGAACATTTAATGATGAATGGACCAATAGAAATTATTCAAAATTACTCTGAATTAAATCTTGTTACTATTTTGTTACATGTTTTTCTTTGGACAGCAACAATATATTTAGTACACAGTTTCTGAATCAGAGGAATGGACTTTGTAAACTATGTATTTCTTCAGTTTGAGACCCAGCTGTCGACCAAACCTCTGGCAAAAAAAGAGCATTCAAAAAACCAAACCCACATTGTCTTTATATTATAAATGCGGTCTTATTCAGCCGCACATTGACGATGGGTGACTGACGTTGCTTTCCTTGATAATACTCAGGAGCTCATTTCTAAACCGTGACTGGTTTTATCACCTGAGGTGAAACCGAACTCTTCCTCGCTGCTGGTTGAAGCTGTATCTGGGTTAATGAGGGTTTTGAAGTTGACTCCAAACCGCTGACGTCTTGTGAATACATCATGAGACCTTCCAGGCCCAAACCTGCCGTAGCTCTGGGAGACCCTCCACTAAACTGTGGGAAGTTATTTTATCCCTCTTTTTCTCTTTCTCTCTTTTCCATTGTCTTTCCAGCAATGGAATCAGCTCCTATTCCTCGCTGTGTCCTTTGTGAAATCTTCTTAAGAGAGTTTTCTCCAAAATAACATCATCTTCAAACAAACATTTCAGTTTTAATCACTGTGTTTTTTTTTTGTTTTTTTTTTTACTTTCCTCCTCATTCTCCTGCATTGTGGGCCCTGTTTGAAGCTGTACTCCTCCTACTTTTTTTTTCTCTGAGGGTCTGTAGGGAATGGATCCCAAGCGGCCTGAGCTTACACTAAAGCTGCTCCTCAAACCCAGCTTTGAGTTCGAGAAGAAAAAAAGATTCCTCTCAAAGGAGAACTGCAGGAGTGAATGCTCACTTTCACTCACACACACACACACACACACCTGACCAGCATGTGGATTTACACCAGTGTGTAAGGTTTTTTTTTTCTTCAGTTCAATTCACTTCAATCCTATAAGACTGTATAAGAAGATTCTATAAGAAGAAATACACCGACCAATGATGGACATAGACAAAGGGACAGGATCAAAAGAAATGTAAGACATTTCTAGATATCTATTTCTATATCTACTGTAGAATAATATAGACATCTATTTCTAGACATTGCTGTGAATAATAAGTACATAGTGCATAACTTAAAAAAAATATCTAGTATTTCTTATTATTTGGAGTCAGTAGAAAAAAAGTAGTAGTAAAATGAAAGAGGGCTGACTACAGATCCATGGGGCACACCACAGAGAATTTCATTCTAATAAACATTTGCAATAATATCTATCAGTGAAAACATATAACTATCATTTATTTGCAGAAACCCAACCAAATATAAGAAATCTAGCTTCAAACTGATTTGAAAGGGTTTTGTATTTTTTGCAAATGTTCTGTAAATAAAAATAATAATAATAATTCTAATCGAATCAAAGAAATCAAAGAAAAACATCTAAAAAAAAAAACAATGAGTTAATGTACATGTTTCAAGGAGCAGTGATTATTTTACCTTTACACTGAGCTCCCGTCCACTGGTGGTGCTGTTTCATTGAATCCACACAGACTTTCTGTTCTGAACCTGAAGAAGGAAAACAGAAACAATGCTGTAAACTGTTGCGGGAGAATGTTACACAGGAGTCCCGCAGCCCCTGACTTTATGGAGATTAGATTTAGGGAAAGGGCCGAGGCTGATTTTTCTCTGTGGCATTGTGTAACGTGTGCATTCAAAACTAACAAACTACAATTAGTACACATTGTACATATATATTTAAAATGTAATTTGTAGGAAATCATCTTGAGACTGAGCCGCTCAGCGAAGCCTAGACGTGAATGGCTCACACTGGGGAGGAAAACGGGCAGAAATTCCCCCAAAAAACGTATTGTTTTAAACGTAATTGTAATGTACACTGATTTTAAACACATTAAACATTGACTGGGTCTGGTTTGGAAACTTTACCGTCCTTCCTCTAATAATACAATTGTCTTTTTTATATTATATATTTATGTTTTCATCACTAATGGAACAATGAAGTCTGCAAGGGCTGAGGATAATAACGAGGATGTAATCATGCAAATGAGAGGTATAGGGATTATGCAAATGACAGAAAGGCATTCTTTTTGCTTTCACACAGGGTCTTTTTCCGGATCTGGATATTCAATTAAGAATGGAAATGTTCTGGGGGCTGAGGGAGAGCGAGGGAGGGGAGGAGGAAAGTGAAAAGACTGAGAGAAAAAGAGAAAGGTATTACCTCCAGCAAGAGCGGATAAGCTTTTAACCTCAGAGACAGTTTAAGTGGTGACCTAACACGGAGTTTGAAGTTATGATTTATGGATTGGGAGATATTATTCTTTGTTCCACTCTCCGCAGCGGGGGCTGATAAGGGAGGAGTACAATAGCGAGATTAGCCTCGCGATTGGAGCCATTCGGAAGACGCCACACTTGTGAAATCTCCCTTTTCTTTATGTGTGTGTGTGTGTGTGTGTGTGTGTGTGTGATGCACCTCTCTGCGCTGTAACAACAGGGCATTGATAATGCTATTGCTCATGGTTCATGACCAGAAGAAGATAAGAGAAATGAGTTTCTGTAAGCCTGGCACAAGCTTAACCTCTGACTCTCTTGTTGAATATTGGGCTTTAGAAAGCACTTCCCCTGCAGGAAATATAAATAAAAAAGGAAAAAAAAAACAAAACAAAACACTTGACTGCAGGTCTTTAAGTCATTTACCACTTCCACAGGAGACTTGGCTTTGTGCCACACAACTTTGTATCATTTACTATGAGACGTACATGTGTATCTCAAGGTCCCAAAAGCCCATTCCCTGGATTCATACAATGTGTACTAACCAGTGGCGGATGCTGGTCTTTCAAGGAGGGGAAGCTCAATTTCGGCCTACATCATAAAATGTGTGGGTTTATTTATACGTAAATTCTACCCTCCGTTCCTTTTTAAGAAAATGATCTGTGACCCTGTCGTACCAACAAGGCGTCTTTTCCAGGGACTTGACTAGTGTCCTCTCAATGGCCAGCAGAGCTAGGCTGCTTAAACGGCCTTGGCCCATGTGAAGTGTGTCCGCCTGTGAGTGCTTTGTGACGGTCGAGGGGCTCAGCAGCACCCGCTGGACAGAAACTGCGATAGAAGTCAGAAAGAGTGATGGAAGTCAACCAGAAATAGAAGTTTGATTTGTCGCTAGTCGTTTTTAACAAAGAAAATACCGCTAAGAGGTTTAAGAAAGTCTCTGGTTCAACTCAGAACAGAATGGAAATTTACACCAAAGGATCACTGATTCGCTCATTTCGCTGTCAATTAAAAAGGGATTCAGCCTCAGACAGATCATCCAATCATCATGCAGAAGCTGAGCGTCCGGGCCAGCCGAGGACAGCCCACTGCCCCATAGACCCCCAGAGACGCTGAGCGTCCGATGGGCGGGACAAAGCCCAGCATTTATCAATTGACTCATCTCGTTTTGCTGCACGTCGCTATTGAACTCTGTGTCCGCTCAGCGTCCTCACTGTTTAAAGCACTGTGGAGCTGCGGGAATGATTGAGAGGAAAGCCTCGTCTTTACCAGTGATAAGAAGCTGATTCTGAACAAAAGTTGAGCGCGTTGTAGTGCATATTTATTCAATGACGTACACACACCAGTATATATTTGATCACTTATTGTTTGACATATTAGGGGAAGCTGCGCTTCCCTTGCAGTCTTAGAGCAATCACCACTGGTACTAAGTATAGTAACTCTAAATTTAACTCTACTTCAACTTTAACTCTAAATCTAATCCCCAAAGCATCAGAATGTCCTGCCCAGACTAGATCTGCCATAACCTTCTCCTGAAACAGTTCACAGCTCTGTTTCTGTGATGTTTTATCAGGTACATAACAGACATGTTGTTTGGGTTGAGCACAGCAGCTAACAGACGCTCATATTTGTGTTTATCAGGTGACTGATGCTAAATCGGAGGCATGGTGGTGCAGCAGCTAGTGTCGCAGTCACACAGCTCCAGGGTCCTGGGGTTGTGGGTTTGAGTCCTGCTCCAGGTGACCTATTGGCGCGGTGTGTTCTCCCTGTGTCCGCATGGGTGCTCTGGTTTCCTCCCACTGTCCAGAAACACATGTTGGTAGGTGGATTGGTGACT
>NC_089819.1:54690537-54705537 GCF_029633855.1 Hoplias malabaricus
AACGGAGGGATCCTCTGTGTTTATCTTGTGTTTTTGTGAGATGGCGGCGATAGCGAGAGGTTTTGGATGTAGAACATTATTTATCCTATTGATCCAGTGGCAGAGATAACACCTCAAACCCCCGACTGATCGGATGATTAAAGAAATGATTAAAGAAAAGGTCTTTGAGGACACACCACGGCAAATTGGGTTTTTTTAAAAACAGGGCAAGAGTGCAATACAAATTTCAGCGGAGCACAGCATGGAGACATGAGCTTTTAGCTCTGTTTTGGGGTCATTTTTAGCAGCTGAGCATGTGTTTCAGATCCTCGTGCTGAGTGAAAAGCCTGGGTCGGGAGGTATGAAGACCCCTGAACCCAGCATTGGGCTGCTGGAGCTCTATCCATTACTTTTGGGAAGGAGCAGGGTTTTTAATCCAGATCTAATAATTTATTCTGTCTCAGCACCTGATCTCACTAATGCCTTCCTCGCTGAATGCTGTGGGAAAATGTGAGTGTGTGAGTGACTGGGTGAGTGTGTGACATTTTTTACAGGTGTGTGTGAGTGAGTGACAGAATGAATGTGTGAAACTTTATAGGTGTTAGTGTGTGAGTGAGTGACTAGGTAAGTGTGTTCAGGTGTCCACATGTGTGAGTGACAGGGTGAGTGTGTGAAACTGTCCACAGGTGTGAGTGACTGGGATAGTGTGTGTGAGTGTGTGAGTGACTGGGTGAGTGTGTGTCCACAGGTGTGAGTGTGTGAGTGACTGGATGAGTGTGTGAAACTGTCCACAGGTGTGAGTGTGTGAGTGACTGGATAAGTGTGTGAGTGACTGGGTGAGTGTGTGAGTGACTGGGTGAGTATGAGTGACTGGATAAGTGTGTGAGTGACTGGGTGAGTGTGTGAGTGACTGGGTGAGTATGAGTGACTGGATAAGTGTGTGAGTGACTGGGTGAGTGTGTGAGTGACTGGGTGAATGTGAGTGACTGGATAAGTGTGTGAGTGACTGGGTGAGTGTGTGAGTGACTGGGTGAGTGTGTGAGTGACTGGGTGAGTATGAGTGACTGGATAAGTGTGTGAGTGACTGGGTGAGTGTGTGAGTGACTAGGTGAGTATGAGTGACTGGATAAGTGTGTGAGTGACTGGGTGAATGTGTGAAACTGTCCACAGGTGTGAGTGTGTGAGTGTGTGAGTGACTGGGTGAGTGTGTGTCCACAGGTGTGAGTGTGTGAGTGACATTATATCTGTTTTATTTCACAGATGTTCAGAAATCTATAATAAAATGTTTTTTTTTTTTTTCATTTCACTTTTTAAAACTGTTTGGTGGTTCACAGAGAAGACATCTCCTCTTCAAGAAGAACTCCAGCTGTCTTCAGAGAGGAAACGTTCTTTCAGTAAGTTTCCAAGCGGTGAGTGCAGAGAAGTAAAGTTCCAGGACCCAGTGTCGTCCCACAACGTTCTTTTATAAACTTCTTTGTTTTCGTCACTGATTTCTTTTCCCTGTTCCTTTTCAGTTCTCTGTTTCTCAGATGTTTGGGGAATTCCTGTTGAAGAGGGATCTTGAAAATTTATTCTAGACAGCTGCACCTCTGACAGCCTATCATTAGCTCGGAATCCCCCAGTGATGCTCTCCTCCCTGAAGACTCAGACAGATTGCAGAATATTTAGAAATTACACGATATAATTAAGGATTAACTTTCATGTCTCTGAGAAAGGAGAAGGAAACCTGCGTCAGGAGTTTTCTATTCTCCAGCCGCTATCCATCAACGTCAGAAATGTTCCGTAACCATCAATCCATTACTTTACGCTGCTTAGTAACTCCCTCTCGGAGAATGAGCCGGAGTTCTGAGAATTATAAAACTCAATTAGAAAATCAAACAGCTTTAGATCAAGTTAGTGTTCTATTACTCGCAGGTGAGACTCTGAGTGACTGGGTGAGTGTGTGAGTGACTGGGTGAGTGACTGGGTGAGTGTGTGAAATTATCCGCAGATATGAACGTGTGAGTGAATGTGTGATTGTGTAAATTAATTCACAGATGTGAGTGTGTGAGTGACTGGGTGAGTGTGTGAAATTTTCTACAGGTGTATGTGTGTCAATGACTGAATGAATGTATGAAACTTCATAAGTCTCAGTGTATGAGTGAGTGACTGGGTGAGTGCATGCAATTTTCTGCAAGTCTGTGTCGTTGTCAGTGTGTGAAACTTTGCATAAGTGTGAGTGACTGGGTGAGTGTGTTCAATTGTCCACAGGTGTGAGTGTGTGAGTGAATGAGTGTGTTCAATTGTCCACAGGTGTGAGTGACTTGGTGAGTGTGTTCAATTGTCCACAGGTGTGAGTGAGTGAGTGAGTGTGTTCAATTGTCCACAGGTGTGAGTGAGTGAGTGAGTGAGTGAGTGAATGCGTACAATTGTCCACAGGTGTGAGTGAGTGAGTGAGTGAGTGAGTGAATGTGTTCAATTGTCCACAGGTGTGAGTGACTGGGTGAGTGTGTTCAATTGTCCACAGGTGTGAGTGACTGGGTGAGTGTGTTCAATTGTCCACAGGTGTGAGTGACTGGGTGAGTGTGTTCAATTGTCCACAGGTGTGAGTGACTGGGTGAGTGTGTTCAATTGTCCACAGGTGTGAGTGAGTGAGTGAGTGAGTGTGTTCAATTGTCCACAGGTGTGAGTGACTGGGTGAGTGTGTTCAATTGTCCACAGGTGTGAGTGAGTGAGTGAGTGAGTGAGTGAGTGTGTTCAATTGTCCACAGGTGTGAGTGACTGGGTGAGTGTGTTCAATTGTCCACAGGTGTGAGTGACTGGGTGAGTGTGTTCAATTGTCCACAGGTGTGAGTGACTGGGTGAGTGTGTTCAATTGTCCAGAGGTGTGAGTGACTGGGTGAGTGTGTTCAATTGTCCACAGGTGTGAGTGACTGGGTGAGTGTGTTCAATTGTCCACAGGTGTGAGTGAGTGAGTGAGTGAGTGAGTGTGTTTAATTGTCCACAGGTGTGAGTGACTGGGTGAGTGTGTTCAATTGTCCACAGGTGTGAGTGAGTGAGTGAGTGAGTGAGTGAATGTGTTCAATTGTCCACAGGTGTGAGTGAGTGAGTGAGTGAGTGAGTGAATGTGTTCAATTGTCCACAGGTGTGAGTGACTGGGTGAGTGTGTTCAATTGTCCACAGGTGTGAGTGACTGGGTGAGTGTGTTCAATTGTCCACAGGTGTGAGTGACATGGTGAGTGTGTTCAATTGTCCACAGGTGTGAGTGTGTGAGTGAATGAGTGTGTTCAATTGTCCACAGGTGTGAGTGACTTGGTGAGTGTGTTCAATTGTCCACAGGTGTGAGTGAGTGAGTGAGTGTGTTCAATTGTCCACAGGTGTGAGTGAGTGAGTGAGTGAGTGAGTGAATGCGTACAATTGTCCACAGGTGTGAGTGAGTGAGTGAGTGAGTGAGTGAATGTGTTCAATTGTCCACAGGTGTGAGTGACTGGGTGAGTGTGTTCAATTGTCCACAGGTGTGAGTGACTGGGTGAGTGTGTTCAATTGTCCACAGGTGTGAGTGACTGGGTGAGTGTGTTCAATTGTCCACAGGTGTGAGTGACTGGGTGAGTGTGTTCAATTGTCCACAGGTGTGAGTGAGTGAGTGAGTGAGTGTGTTCAATTGTCCACAGGTGTGAGTGACTGGGTGAGTGTGTTCAATTGTCCACAGGTGTGAGTGAGTGAGTGAGTGAGTGAGTGAGTGAGTGTGTTCAATTGTCCACAGGTGTGAGTGACTGGGTGAGTGTGTTCAATTGTCCACAGGTGTGAGTGAGTGAGTGAGTGAGTGAGTGAGTGAGTGGGTGAGTGTGTTCAATTGTCCACAGGTGTGAGTGTGTGAGTGAATGTGTGAGTGATCCTGACTTGGATCCAGTGATTCTGATTAGAGTCTGAACTCCCCACAACCCTAATCAGGATGAAGCGGTTACAGAATATAAATAAATGAAATTATTAATTCATTAGAATTAGAATTAACTTCACAATGGTGATGGAAAATGATTGTAGGACATTCAATGCTTATTTTTAAGATTGAAATAAACAAGAAATAAGTGAAAATACATAATTGGAAATGTGTCAGAGATTGTTAGCTGTTCTCTAAAGCCTTACAAGGCCATGCATTAAATAATGTATTGACTGTTGCTGTATTGGATTGTATTTAGAGGATTACACTTGTTCTCCACTTCAAAGAACTCTTGAAATGTAAATCCACTGTAACGTGAAACCTCATGTGGCTCATATCCTGTTTCTACTCTAAGTTTTGATTCATGACCCAGTATTGAATATTCACTCTTCACTTCTGTGTGAGGAGAAATGATAGGAGGATGTGAGGAAGGCAATTTTAGCTCACCTTAAAAAATCTTTAAAAAGTCCTGACAGATAAAACAGCAGCACAAAAGGAAGGGCAGTGGACGGCGAGAGCCAGGGCCGGAGCTCTGCTTGAGCTTTGCTTCCCGTCACAACTTTTAAATTGCATTTGAAAGTATGTCTCGGCAAGGCTCCTCGTCTGGAGAGCACACGCGGGCGAAAAAGAGCCCATTAGCATCGGGACCAAGGGAAGGAGAACGCATTAGAGCCATCTCCAGGGACTCCGCTCTCAGGTCCAAGGGCCTTGGAGCAACATCGCAGCGGAATAATGATGAGGAATACCCCCAGAAACTCACCGCGCTAAGTAGCGCTAGCATGCCACGCCACATTGCCTTTTAAAGGCCGCTTTGCTAATGCCGTTTAGCAGATGGCTAAAGGAACACAGCCTCGTCAGCGTCCACAAAGTGCCAACGGTTGTTTTTGGAGAGTTGTAATTAACAAACTAAAGCACATTTAGCAGATACTGATGGAGATGCGGGTTCGGCTCCGTGGCCAAGTCCAGCCTTGCCATCTGTGGAACGCTGCTCAGCTAGTGTACTGTGCTCGGCTTTGACGCAGGTCCCGAGGACAGATGTACGTACAGGGAAACGGAGCTTCCATGCATCAGAAATTATCATTCGGTTCAACAACCCTGAAGCTGATAACACAAATGTAGCATAAGGCTAGTAATCGCACTGTCTCATATGCGCTATACGACCATGATTGTGGGCTGTGTTTCTGAAATGAAGGGCATTAACGTGGAGTTCGCTCCCCTTTTTTTTGCTAAAATAATAACCCTCACCTCTTCAGGGAAGGCTTTAATTATGTAGGACCATTGCTGTGAGGACTTGATGGCTGAGGTTTGATTAGCTTTGGATCACTCTCACTCATGTTAAACTTACTGAACTGCTCCATCACTCCAGAGAATGCAGGTCCACAATCCAAAATACTCCTCCAGTCCTGACTCTGTTCTTGGCACTGGGCTTGGTGGCATTGGTTGGCATCCTCTTCTATTGGCTAATGCTTTTTCAATGGAGAAAATACATAATGTGTGTATCTGACCTCACTGATGTTCAATCAGATTCTTATAAACGTGTTCCAATATCTAGGGCCTAGTCTTCCAAGTCTGTAACAGCAGCAGAACAAGAAGAATCTCTAAATTTCAAAATAGATGTTGGATATAAGGAAAGTGAAGATAAACTAAAATCACTGTACAGTACAATCATATTCTACACACACTGTGGTCAAGTTTACATTTCAAACTTTCCAGAGAGATTTAAAGTTAATGTTTTAGGGTTAAATTTAAGGTTAGGATTACGATTATGGGAAGGTTTTAGCCAGAAATCCATGTGAAAAGTGTATACACTCTCAGGGAAAGTCTCACTTTGGTTGTCACCTGAGGACTACTTATTCAGGACCTTATTCAGGGAACTACCTGTACCTTATTGTATATTAAGTTAAGAATTTTTAAATTATGTTGATTTCATATGTCCATTCATTCATTCATTCATTCATTTTCTGTTACCATTCTCCAGTTCATGGTCGCAGTGGGTCCAGAGCCTAAGTGGAATCATTTGGCGCAAGGTAGGAATACAACCTGGAGGTGGCGCCAGGGCAACACACACTCACACATTCCCTCACACACTCACACCTACAACTGGAGTCACCAATCCACCTACCAACATGTGTTTTTAGACTGTGGGAGGAAACCGGAGCACCCGGAGGAAACCCACGCAGACACAGAGAGAACACACCACACTCCTCACAGACAGTCACCCGGAGGAAACCCACGCAGACACAGTGAGAACACACCACACTCCTCACAGACAGTCACCCGGAGGAAACCCACACAGACACAGGGAGAACACACCACACTCCTCACAGACAGTCACCCGGAGGAAACCCATACAGACACAGAGAGAACAAACCACACTCCTCACAGACAGTCACCCGGAGGAAACCCATACAGACACAGGGAGAACACACCACACTCCTCACAGACAGTCACCCGGAGGAAACCCACACAGACACAGAGAGAACAAACCACACTCCTCACAGACAGTCACCCGGAGGAAACCCACACAGACACAGGGAGAACACACCACACTCCTTACAGACAGTCACCCGGAGGAAACCCACACAGACACAGGGAGAACACACCAATTAAATATTATTTCACACAGCTCTATTATGGAAACTTACAGAGATCCCCCTCTCCTTCTGGAGAAGAGAATGTAATGAACCTTTAGGGAAAACAACTGGACTCTAACACCACTGCTGTACTTTTAAATGATCTTTAGTGACAATAATGTACCTCTACTGTACCTTTTTTTGAGTTTATATTTGCTACACATTGTTTGAATGGCAGTTATATTAAGTACACACTGGAATTGATCTTTTAGTCAAATATGAAGTAAATGTAACTGTGTAACTCCACAATCTTAAACAGTTTGGTTCTTCAAACGTTCTTAATCAAAGACAATGGTTCTATTTAGAATCTTTATTTCTATATTTGAATCATTTGCATTGATGATGGACTTGTAGGTGGTGAACTGTGTTGTATAACTGTTGTTTTATATGGTTCTATGTAGCACCAAAATGTGTTCTTCTATTAGTACCATGTCCCAACCATTTACACACCACTTCTATCTACATTTCACCATCAAAAAGGTTCAGTACTGACTCATGCGCTTTTAACAGAACCATTTCCTTAACCAAGAACCCCTGTAGAACCACCTTTTTAAAGACTGTGCTGAACATAGTCCTGCTGTAAATGGCTGAGTCCATCCGGTCCGTTCTCCCTTCTCTGGAGTCAATAACGACATTGTTTTCAGCTCGTGCCGCCGTGGCACTTTTGTTTGTGTTGTTTGTTTGTTTTTTGTTTGTTTGTGGCCTTATTTCCCACTCTGTTCTCCAGTAGTTTTCTGACACATTGGCGGCGGAGCCTCAGTAATTGGGAATGACATCCGCAATCATCCGTGCTCCATGTCAATTCCCCCAACAGTGATTTATTTACTGATGATACGATGGGGCTCCTGAAAAGACTGCTCTGTTTGTTCTGCATCAGCAAAATCCCACAGTTGCCGGGGAAAATGAGCGAGGGATGACAAACGGAGAGAGAGAAGGGAAGAGAGAGAGGGAGTGTTATAGTTATACAGATATATATACAGATATATCTCATTAGTTTCATGTAGCGGTGGGAAACATCCGTATCAGACTCGATTGACCTTCCGAAACTAAACGACACCTTTTTAAAGATGTTTTTTAGGAAATAGACAAGAAAGAATTGTAGGAAAGAGAAGCACTGGGTGGCGGCGGCCTCTATTCTCCACGCACGAGGCTTTGTGCAACTCTTGAATGCTTCTTGTCACATGCCATTAGTCACTCTGAAAGACGCCCAGGTAATGGAGTGCTCCTGCTTTTTTCCCTTTCTTCCTCCTCCACCACCAGCTCCGCGGAATTTGTCTGTGATTGATGGCGGATCATTCCAAGCTGCTTGACAGAACTTTCCATTTCGTAGGGCCTCGGAAATTGTCCCTGATCCTCCACGTGCTCCTTCTCGGCGTGCGTGTACGTAGCGTTGAGTCTAACAATAAATTATGATTGATACCGCACAGCATCGGCGGCCAATTACAGCCTCCTCCTGACCTTAATGGAATAGAAATCGCTGAGATGAAAACCATATGCTCTTATTGCATTAAAGCGGACTCTGACGGCGGCATGCTTGGATAACACGCCGTAATTTGTTTATTTATCAAACTGTCAGGAGCTGGACATTTTCTAATGGAAGGTTATTGATTAGAGAGAACCTTTTCAAGGTGGGCTCCGAGGTGGGCTATCAGTTACTTTCAATTTATACTTATTTTCAATTAGTTACAAATTTAGGAGTGTACAGTCATCTCCCCCTGGACACCAAGGCCAGGGCTCAGGTCACAGGAGACGTGGTGGTCATTTAATGGTCGTAGTCTTAAATTGATAGTGCTTCTGGACAAAAGAAACAGGCAATGAATTAAGGAATAATAATAATAATAATAATAATAATAATAATGAAGAATACAGAGCTAACTATCAGTCAGTTCATGCTGTCATTGACTCGTGATCATCACAGCACTGGTAAAGTTTCTCACAGCTCTCACAGACAGGGGCGGTTAGCACAGGGGCCAGTAGGGGGAGCTTCTGCAAAAATGTAACATAAAGATGTCCCACACTCTGTCAGTTCAGGGGGTTATTGATGGATAACTTGCTGATTGTTTATATGTTAATTATTGTTAATTCATGATGAAATGTAATTAGAAATAATACACCAAGACATCCTTTAATGTGTCCTGGGCAGTGGTGGACAGAAATAAATGTAGTTTGTTACTGTACTTAAGCACCTTTTTCATGTATCTGCACTTTACTTAAGTTTTACTTTTACTCCTCTACATTTCAAAGTCAAATGCCTTACTTTTTACTCCGCTACGTTATGAAAATTTAGAGTTCCTTTTGGTTTGTTTTTGAATAAATCTGTAACATGTCTGAACAAATCTCCCTGCTCCACACAGCTCTCCCTGCAACACACAGCGGCTAAGGAGGCGAACAAACACAGTCACCGCGCTACAACAAGTGAAAATATTTCTCTGCGTAAAACCAATAATACCAAAGGCAGACTTTTTTATCAGCTGTTGTACGTATTTGAGACTCTAAGTAATCACTTTAATTTCTTAGAATCGTTATGAATTAACAACATAGTTTTAGTATTTGGCTGTACTTCAGTCATTAGTAGCTACTTCAGCTACCTTCAGAAGATAAACAAGTCCAAAAGACAAAAGCGAGTATCAGGAAAATAGTCAGAAAAACAAAACCACTCTGCAACTATGTAGAAATCACAGAGAGCTTAAAGGAACACTATGTACTATTTTAACCTTAAAATGGCAGCTTCAAAATCACTGTGATTCTTCACTGACCTGTAATAAGGAGAATAGAGCCTCTGTGGTTCAGCACTGCTCAACTTTATGCAAATGAGCAGTGACGCACAGCAGGGACTACCAATCAGAAAGCAGATCTTCGTGTTCCCTCAGAACCGCTCCAGGCACTTTGGTTTCTACCGAAGATTTGTTCCTCTCTTAAAACAACGGAGAAACCTTAGTGTGTCCAGACTTCAGAGTTCAAGTAAATGTCACGTTGTTTATTAAAACTGACAGCGTTAATAATATGTGCTTTGAATGTTTAGGTAGAACTACTTTTTTGATCAATTATAACCAAATTACAGTTGACATTTGAATCGAAAGTGATGTTCTGTTATTGCTCATAAACAAAATATCAGGTTTTTATTTTTATTTTTGAGGTTCTGACAAAAGATAAAAAGTGTAGTCAAGGCTGTGATCATTTTGTGAATAAATCAAGCCTATGCTCTTACACTGGTTACTGTACTTGGGGGACTGGGACACACCCAGCAGTGAGACATTGCTTGCTGCTGAGTGATTTTATTGCTTTCGGATGTTCACATACAGCACTGGTACTGCACAGGTTCAACACATAACCAGCTACTGGGCTTAATACTCAGGATACAGCAACCTCTGTTGGTTTGGAGGGGGAGCATGTAAACTAGCAACATCACAATTACAGGGTTAAATTCCTGCATTCTAAACTTTGTCCACAACTTCAGAGGTGGAAAATAAAACTATGTACAACTGTTTACATAATCTCATTGGAAGTCAGTACGAGTAAACAGCTGGGTAGAAAAGCCAGTGTAGAGTCTACACCACTCTCCGAGTGCAGGATTCCTCTGGGTTTATTGCCCAAGCTTTGCTTTACAGCAGAGTATAGTCATGGTGTGTTTTTTCTCATTGTTGTGTTCTGTTCAGAGCTGGGCTTTTTATGTGTGTTCGGCTCTTTGTGCCGCTCCAGAACGAGACGTTTTTTGGCTTTTTCCTTGGCCCTCGCTGAGCGCTGGTATTTGTTTTAAAGCGAAAGGCCTCTCCCAGCTGATCCATATTGATCAGCCGAGCTTTTTCACAGCGAATCTGCAGAGAGTTGAGCTGCTGTAATGGCGTGGTTCTGCCTGGCTGTTTCCCATCCCAGAATTCCTCCACGCTTCCATATACCAGCTATATTTCACAAAGTCAAAAGAATCGATCCATTACAACCCGTCTGGGACGCCTGGAATATGTCCAGCACTCGTTCTCTTCCCTCCCCTCCCTCTCTCCCTCGCTCTCTCTGCCTCCCTTCCATTTGCCTCTCTCTTTTGAAGCCTCTCTCGCTCGTGATCACTGCTGTGTATTTAGGGAATTTGTCATTGTATCGAGCATGTTTCGAGGCAGCGAAGAGAGAAGAACAATTACCGAGGCTCCACCGAGGACAAATCTCTGCTACTCGTCCGAAACTTTCTTCTCTGACTTTGATCCATGAAATCAAAGATGGATCGTATGAATCAAACACACACGACTACATTAATGTGGGCTTATTATAGATCGGGGAATAAAGGGTAACATCACTGGCCACATTAATGGAAACCCAGGTCTTCCTGAGTAGTCGACCGCCTCTTCATTGTTGGTCAGTTCTTGACCAGAGGCCAGAACAGTGTAGAGTCACAGATGTCATGAGAATGGTCAACAATCTAATCAATAATCTTTGGGTAACATTATTGTCCTTCTAAAATAATAAAAATAAGACCAATAATGAATGGTGTAGAACAGTAGTTGGTTGGTGGATTGGAGACTCAAAAGTGTCCTTAGGAGTGAATGTGTGAGTGTGTGTCACCTTGTGAAGGACTGGTGCCCCCTCCAGGGTGTGTTCCTGCCTTGCGCCCAGTGATTCTGGGTAGGCTTCGGACCCACCACCGCCCTGAACTGGATAAGGGTTACAGATAATGAATGAATGAATGAATAATTCATACAAAACTTCAACTTCATATTGAACAAAACAAAGTGATAAATCACCGTTACCATGGAGGCATTATGAGTGACATTCATATATATATATATATATAAATATCTCTAATATATAGCACATATATTACTAAAAAAAACAAAAAGTGGTCCTAATATTTCTATATTGTGAATAATTATCATAGGTAGTCATTTTAAAAGTGAGCACCCGTCCACTGGTGGCGCTGTTTCAATAAATCCACACACACTCTGTTACAAACCTAAAGAAGAATCACAGAAACAGTGCTGTAAACTGTTGTGAGGATGTTACACAAAAAACACACTGCTTTTTTTCTAAACTTTTGGGATTTACAGTTAGGTTTTGGGGTAGGTTTAGGATTTAAAATATTTCCAATAAAGTGACCACAACAAACCAAAGGCATCTAATAATGTGGACTCTGAGAGTTAGTGAATGTCTGTGTTATCGCTGTTCAGTGAAAATCTCAGCAGAGTGTGTAGAGTGGGGTTAGAAACTGGAGCGCCGTGCTCCGCTGTGCCCTTGAGAAGAAGTGTGTAAAGCTGGACCCGTCTCAGGGTGACCTCTCCGCAGGTGACTAATGTGAGTCTGGACCAAGAACGCGTTGGAAACGTGTCGTCTGAAAAGGGATGTGAATGATGTGCTATAATTATGACGTCTGACCCACTCAGAGACAGAATTCCAACAGAGCGCTGAAAGTCACTTAAAACATGATCTCAAAATTTAACAAATTCTTATGGAAAATAGCACTCCTGAAATTAGTAACATAGTTCATGTTTCGCTTCACGATAATTGGCTCCTGTCCACTGGTGGCACTGTTTAACTAAACCCACACAAACTCTCTGTTATGAACCTGAAGTAGAGCTACAGAAACAGAGCTGTAAATTGTTAGCTGTAGCATTATACACTCTCAGAAAAATAAAGCAGTAGAGGTATATTATTGTCACTAAAGGTACCTTTAAAAGGTACAGCAGTGGTGTTAGAGTCCAGTTGTGTTCCCTAAAGGTTCAGTGTATTCTCTTCTCCAGAAGGAGAGGGGGGTCTCTGTCATCTTTCATTATACAACTGTGGAGAATAAAAGATCACTATGTAAAGGTAGAAGTGATGAAAGGTATGAAATCAACCTAATTTTAAAATATAAAAAGCTTGCTGAAAGTTTAAAATATTTTGGAGATGAAGTTTAGGGTTGGGTTTAGAGTTTAGAGGGAAGTTTTAATGTGGATTTTTCACACCGGGTTGCCAGACATTCATATGAACACCCCACGCTGTTATCAAGGTGAAAATGTACAAATAAAACTCCTCGATTTCATAAAGTGTTTATGAATTATACATGAATACCTGGCAACCCTACTGGAAAACCAGCCTTAAAAATGAATTCCCCTAAACCTTAACCTAAAAATATTCCTATTCCTAGCTCTAAACTTAACAGAAACATGACTTTCAGGTCTAAAATGTAAGAAAAGCTGTGCTGTACAAATATGATGTATGGCCTTTTAGTAAAATATAACGTAGTAATTAAAAAAAACACATTCACCTTGAGAAGAGGCCGGTAATTATGATGTCTCGCCGCTCTCTGAGACTTTACTCAGACGGAGCGCTGATGGCGCATCATTTACATCCCTCTCTCTTTCCGACTGAATCCAGGGGGTCCCTCTCTGTGTTTGGCCAGTGCTTGGAGGAAGAATTATGGAAGCATCTTTCCACTAAGCACCTGACCTTTGTTTTGAAACATATAAAGTGCTTTACCAGGAATATCCAGTGGGGAAGTGGCAGTAGCCTGAAGCCATCTCCAGGCTTTTTACAAAGCGTATCATTCCAAAAGTCTGCTCTCTCTCCGGAGACCACCGCACTCGCTGTCATCACTAAACAAATAGACCAAAGAGAGCATGTCCTTGAAAGCTGGAGCACTTTTTGCTACAATTTGATTTAACTCACTGCAACTTTCGTCATCCTTCACCGCTTGGTCCTGCACTCCGTTGCAGTTTGTTGCTGTTGTGGGAGCCTTACTCTCCTCAAAGTACAGCTCTGGAAATGGTTCATGAGCCAGATTAGATTGGAAATACTTTGCAAAACCAAAGAGCACCTTTCATTTATTTCATTTATTTTGTTTGTAGTTGATCCTTCTCCAATTGTCAAAACTAGAAGCTTGATAAACATTTGTACATACGGAATGAAAAGATCCACTCCGTATATTTGTAAAAACTCGATTCTGTTATTTTTTGATCACTAGCTGAGCTCCTGTCCACTGGTGGCACTCTTTAAATCCTCACACACTCTCTGTTAGAACCTGAAGGAGAATTACAGAAACAGTGCTGTAAACTGCTGTGGAAGAACGTTACACCAGAGACAGTCCTGCAGCCCCTGACCTTCTGGAGATAGATCTATGTTTGAGATTAGAAGGTGGGTTAGGTTTAAAGTTGTGGTTGGGGGCACATGTCAGGTTTAGGGGCAGAGTAAGCTTCAGAAATGTATGTGTACAACCGAGAAAGGTGTACTATAGTTAATACACATTGTTAAATATAAATACAGAAACATCAGATTTTTTTTTTTACATTTTTTACAAACAAAACAGAAAATAAATAAATAAATAAATAAATAAATAAATAAATAAATAAATAAATAAATAAAAAGGGTCATAAAAACTAAAAATAAGACATAAACCCTAAACACAGATCATAAACGTAAGTCTGAAAGAAGAGACGTTTTCACATGCACCCATTAAAACTATAACCTTTTAAAATTATTTTTTTATAATCCAGTGTGTAACCATTCTACAGTCTGGGAGCCACAATTGAGAAGGCCCAATCTCTTTTCATTCAGGAATACATTTTAATAGACTAATCTGTAACTTATTATTATTATTATTATTATTATTATTATTATTATTATTAATAATAATAATAATAATAATAATAATAATAATAATAATGCATTGTTAAAACTAGGGAAAAGTGTGTTTTTTTTGTTACTAAACTCTTGACCCACAGAAAGTGCACGTCCATCAAGCGTTCCCTTGCGTATGAACAAAGCTGCTTTAACGTCTACAGGACAATGTGCTTAGCCAAATCCAGTTCAGGAGCACGGGATTCCTAAATAATCTGAATAATCTGAATAATTTGAATAAGTTGAATAATTTGACGTATACAGCAGGAGCCAAGATTATTCTTTTCAACACATTTTTTTTCTCTCCTTTTCCTTTATCTTTTGGCGTGGTTTTAAGATAAGAACTGATCATCCATGCAGCCAGTGTGTACCCACACCGCATGAGATGCATACAATTATGCAAACGAGGCTGGAAGTAATAAATCCTTGTTCTAGCTGGAGGTTTGCTCGTCTTCACTTTCTCACGACTTGAAGTAAAGCCCCTGTGTGGAAACTCCAACGTCTGAATTCATAATGCACAGCAAGTTCAGAACTGACAGAGATGTTCAAAAAATAACTAAAACTCCAAAAGAGTTAGAACAGTATGTGAAACACTGAAGGGGAAAAAAATAACAGAAAGCAACGATTCTTATGCTTTCAGCCTCCATTTTATAGAGTTTTTCACCAGTGTAATTACACAGTAAAAACACTTGCAACAACAGTGTAATTAATGATGTTATATCCACTGTTACATAAGACACAACAGATAACGTAAATGCAAATGTAGTATATAAATAACCATTAAACATGTAGATCATTTCAGTCAGGTTTATTCTGGGAAACAAGCAGGTATATCTTAAAGCTAAAACTAAAAAAATTAATATATAAATATTTACAATCCTTAGATAAGAATGT